>NC_137831.1:37362819-37497819 GCF_963921795.1 Nannobrachium achirus | reverse complement strand
GCACGCTTAAGGCCTCTCCATACTTCGACCGAAATGTTCGGTGAGTTGTGTTTTCCGACGTGCAAATTTCCGAACTCCCGTTCGGTCCAATGCTTTTCAGAAGTCCCGAGGGATATAATTTTATGGTAGAAAAGGACCTTTTGACCAAAAACGGCGGTTTCGGTCGAAGTATGGAAGGGCCTTTACATCAGTGGATGGCTGGGACATTTACATTTAAAAAGCAATCGGGAGCGTGGACACACGCACGGCTTCGCAAATTATGCTTTGCACATCACCGCAGCACATCAAGCCTCAAGCAACGCAATGCGATGTGTCTGGTTAGCCATGGTTTAGCCGTTAGCGTAGCCTTCACTACACGTCTGAGGCGAGCCCTTGTGCTAACTGCTAAGCCTGTTGTAAAATGTAAACATAACAAATACTCATAGTTTCACTACTCACCGAAATTGACGGTTTTAGGGAGTTGAAAGCCTACTTTCCTTAGTGGGAACCCCCAGAGCCCTGCACATCATGTCTAAAATACACCTTTAAGCCAGAAAAGAACAATTTTATTATAAGGATAATATAGGCAGGGGTTTTCAACATGTGGTCCGGGACCCCTAGGGTCCTCAGAGTTATGACAGGGGGTCTCCAATATCCTTGTCTAATAGCTGATAGGACCCTTTTCTTTTATTTACATTACCAGTGGCAGTAACTAAACCCTAATATTCATTTATTCTGACATGTTGAGTGTTGGTCCTTTTTCAGTGATGTTGGAAGTGAAATGTTTCTACACCAAAGCAATCATGATACCAGTTTAATGTGTTCTGGCCTTATAATCCTCTCCAGGGAACTCTTTATTAAAACTGATTTCACAACTAGACGAGTGTGTGGTTTGTTGTTGTCTGTGTTTCATATACAGTATATTAATCTCTATAAACAGACATCTGTACTTGAAAACAGGATCTGTAGGCAAGGGACCGTTTGTTATTTGTTGAGAGTGACATAAATGGCATTTGAGATCAGATTTTCAGAGCTTCCAGACTGAGACACATCTTTAGAACTCTGATTTGAATCAAATTTGATGAGCAACGGTTTTCATGCCAGTCTGAACGTCTTGTGTGAAAATAATCCTAAGAAAAGAAAAATCTCTCTACTGTCCCGGAGACTTCAATGAAAAAGACATCTAAAACCAAGACTAATAAATAAGTGAAGAACATCAGATATTTAATCAGTTCATCTTTATTGTATTATTAAAACATAGTTTAAAAAGCAACAGACCATAACAATGATGTCACATAATAAATGAACTATTAACACAATGCGTCACTGGTTGGTTATTACAGTATGAGAAAATATGAAACAAAACTAAACATGGGTTAATCTTCACACTCTGAAGCATATTAACAGGTTCACAAATGCTCACAATTTTGGCAAATTATCAGTGGAGTGGAGTGAGGAGATTTAAGAGTCACACGCTGTAACCATACGTTTTAACAGAGGGCAACAGCCAGCTGCTCTGGGCGATAAATCTCCTAGTAGGCGTTCCAGCGTACCGTACGTCCTTCAATGGGTAAACAAAGCAACAAATGAATGTTATTGGCTATCGCCGGAAAATGTCCCCCATAGATAAAATGTTTTTGGACGACGTTCCTCCGGCCATTTTTCGACCATCGCCTCATCACCTGCTATCGACAGTAGTTGCCCGGAACGCACTTCCGGAAAATACGGTTGGCTGTCGCCCGCTGTTAAAATGCACCGTAACTATCCACAAGTTTACCAACAAGCTTACTGGGGAAAAATGTACACAGCTGGCCAGCATAACAACCAATCATATGAAACAGGTAAGAGGACAGGAAGTGATTCCCAACTTTCACGCAAAGGCTCATGGGACACAAGGGAAACTTGTGGATAGCCTCACTAGAGAGCAGTGAAAACCTGACATGGAATCAACATAATGACTTGGAGTTGTATCAGTGGAGAGGAGACTCAGTACAACTGAAGTGAGATTATAAAAAAAACAACAAACATCACATCCAGGTGTCTTTGTGAATCAAATGAACAGCTGTTGAAAACCATAATCACTTCCTGCCTTTATTTACATTTGATTTCACTATACGATGTCCATGTTGTAAATTAGTCAAGACTATGGTAAATTATTCTGCATTGAATTCATTATATTCACCCTGTTTTTTTGTGTGTGTGTGCGTGCGTGCGTGTGTGTGTGCGTGCGTCTGTGTGGGTGTGGCTATATGTGGGCATGCACACGTTTATGCCTGTGTATGTGTGCACATGTGTGTGTGTGTGTGTGTGTATCGTTGCTGTCGGGCAGAACTCTCAATATTTAAACTTTGTGTTGATGTGTGTGCGCGATCGTGTGTGTTTGAAGCTATGTGTGGGCGAGTGTCATGCGTGTGTGTGTGTGTGTGTGTGTGTGTGTGTGTGTGTGTGTGTGTGTGTGTGTGTGTGTGTGTGTGTGTGTGTGTGTGTGTACCATAGACTGTAGAAAAATATGGACGAAGCGAAGCCATTGGTTTCTATGCAGCGCAAATGGCCCTTTTCCACCCCTTGAAATGGGTGTCGCCATCATAGAAATAAATAGAATTGTAATGCCACCAGAGATGCTATTGGCTGCCAACGGTCACGTGCAACGCAAGGATACTCGGGAGAATGTGTTGAGGTCTGCCGAAAATATAGCAGACGAAGAAGAAAACGTGGACCGCCCACAAGCCAGCCAGCGAAAAACAAATCCAGTATGGCTGACACAGACGGACCGCAGTGACAGTAAATGTCCGAAAAACTTTTAGATTTTACCACGGAGATTTGTGCACCGAACGTTTGGACTGCAGCCGCTGCTAACCTGACCGGGCCGTCTAGGACTCTGTACCCCGCATTGGAAGCCTTGTTGAGGACTCTACTTTTGAAAGTGCCCGTGCAGTTCTGCAGGGTCTTATAATAATCCAGTTGTCCACTAGACTTTTCACAAAGCAAAGAGGCATTCGTCCAGAGAAATATGCATGGGTATTCATATTTATTAACAGGGATTTGTGATGTTTATAGGACTGAAGTTGCACTAATAGTTTTCATTCACACCTCTTAACAAAAGCTGTCGACAATGTCAATGTGACACCTATGTTAACAATGCGATTAATGTAGGAATGGATGCAATATGCATATGAATCGTCCATTGTGACTACAGTCTATGATTGTGACATGCTAAGTAGGCTACAGTAGCGAGAAGCTGGATTAATGAATTGATTTGTGAACTAATTATTAAGCTGACATTATGCAGTAGCCTATCGTGGGTTAATTATTCCTACATATTAAAGAGGTTATTTCAATCAGCGATCGTTAACGTAAATGCGCTTGATTCATGTCATTTTTTGTTTGATCATTCAGCCTATCCTCCTCTTTGATTCAGTCAATTTCATTCTGGTTTATATTTTGGAAATAAAATGTGAGATCAACCCATGCCTATTTGTGTGCGTTCCTATGCTAATTTGTGTGAAATTTGTATGTGTGAATGTAAGTGCTAACTTTGTTTGACGTGCAATCTGTTCTATTAACAATTATACTGTTGCCTCAGTGTCGTTTTCAAATGTTTTAATTAATACCATTTGGCGAGGCGCTAAATGTTGAGTGTTTCTTTTGTTTAGTTTTATATTCTATTATAGGCTATACCACTTTATGTACGAGTGGTTACTTGGGGGAAATACATTATTATACTAGCCGTTCTAAACCTACAAAAAGCCAGATAATTGCCATAACATCACGTCGCCGAAGCCTGCTATGACCAACTTCAAATTCCAAAAGAGCTCCCGACCAAGATCTCCCATACTCAGCTGGCTCCAACAACAGGATGAGGTATGCCAAGGGATACAGGATAGCAGGACATGCAATTTATGTAAAAAGTGCTGTTTTCAGTTTCCAAAATGTTACATGAAATATTTGATAAATGGTCTGAAGTAGGCCTAATGTAAAGTAAGTCTGTGGTAGGCATACATGACAAATGATCAAGAATGCCATATGCCAATGTTAAAGACGAGTTCATAAAATAATATAGGCTTCCATTGGCTTAGAACATAGGCTATTTTGGCTGAGTGGCGGCAGTGGCCACTGATAATCTGTAGGCTCATGTCGATCACGGATTGATGTGGCATGCCATACTTGCACAAATCATGACGAGAAAAAAATAAAGACGCATTGTTTTGGTGGCATTATATATAGGCTCTCATAAGTTGTTTCACAATCGGGCAGGTATTCCTTCATAATAAATAAATACCAAGTCGTGTGGCTGATATGCCTATAAGGGTAAATAAATTATAGGCGTATTAACAAAAACTATGTTTTAACATTTATAGCCTATAATTATACAGAATAGCCTATATGTGTGTTTATTTATGTCCTCGCTCATTTTAATAGCTCTGGATTAAGAGCGTCTGCCTATATTGTACAGTGTAACCTGGGTTTGTATAATAGTTTTATATTGTAAAAATGTTTATACGCCGTTGTACAAAGAAAACCGACCTACAAGCTAACAGTGCGTCGCATTACGACCGACGCTGATGAGCTGATGTGGGCAAAGGCTGATCTGGGATCAGCCGCGCCCCTGCAACTTTATCATCTATTTTAAAATAAATTGACCAAATTTCGACAAAACGCATATGATGGTGATTGAAAGGCAATTTTTAACTAGCGATAGGAACCATAAAGTATTCATGAAAATGTTAATTAAGGCTAGAACACGAAAGGGGAAAATGAATGGGATCCAATGGTGAACAATTCTTTTTGCAACCGGCCGGGGGGGAAAACAGCGCAACTAGCGGCCAATCATAGGAAGTTTTACTTCCGTATTGGAGTAATTTTAAATCGGCAGAACTATGCCCCTGGTGTGTTAGTGTAGCATCACATCAGCATCAGTGTGTGTTCCTACAGGAACACACACCTCAGTAACACTGAGGTGACACTCAGTGACACTCAGTGACACAGAGTCACTGAGGAACCAGACTCCAACAACTCGAACCCAGCATAGGGTGGTTCAGGGAATGTGTAGGATTGTGTAGGACGCAGGAGTGTAGTTTTGTCAGAGTACACTTTGTAGAAGGACACTTTGTAGGAAGTGCCAGCGGGACCAGCGGGACCTTCTTCAACATACACTGCTACTCTGCGAGAGAGACCAGCATGATCAGCATCGTATTCAATGTCGGAGACAACATACTTGTTCTTGCTCTCATCACAATCTAGACAACAGGACATTGTACTTTTACTTAACTCACATTCAGCACCATCTCCGTCCTTGTTGATTCGTCTATCTGTCACTGCTATACAAACCTTTCCACTCCACTCTACCTCCCAATAAAAGTGTGTAGGTAGACTCTTGGTACACAGAACCTGTGGCCAGCGGCCGGTAAATCTTTTTTTTTTTGTTGGGTCAGTACCGGTATAAGGCTGATCCTCCTCCACACGTGTCACCTTTTTGTTGCCGCCAGACAGAGAGAGATTTTTGTGTGCTGTATCTGGATCCAGTGTGAGAACTGGAACAACTGGTGAGGAAAACATGATACAATACAGCATCAATTTACAATCAAATATAATGTCATCATAATATAGAAATATAATGAATAATGATGAAATATGAGTGTCTAGATGTAGTCTAAATTGTTACTGTGTGTGTGTGTGTGTGTGTGTGTGTGTGTGTGTGTGTGTGTGTGTGTGTGTGCGTGCGTGCGTGCGTGCGTGCGTGCGTGCGTGCGTGCGTGCGTGCATGCATGCGTGCGTACACACACAAAAGAGCAGATCTAAATACTGACACGTTGTGAGCATGTAGATCTGCTATTTACGGCAATCTGTGTGTATATACAGTAGTACTTGTGTTTACGTTGTGCGTGCGTGCGTGCGTGCGTGCGTGCTTGCGAGTGTGTTTACAAGGACCAAATGTCCCGACAACAAGAGTATGATAAATAGATGTTGAGGAACCAGAGACATTATTATTATTATTATTCTTTTTTCTTTTTTTTACGATACATACAATACATAAAGACAAAGACACTCACATTCACACACATACCACCTGCATATGCCTATTTAGAGTAACTAGAAGCTGCAGCGTCTAGTCGGCGACCTGGCCAACTCGGAACAATGTAAATAGGGAATGAATGCCCCGCCCTTTAGGACCCGTTTTGACCATCTGTCTGCCTGTGTCCATTTATGCCCATATATGGAGATATCTGTATCTGTCTGTCTGTCTGTTGGCGTCCATTTTATGTCCATATATGGAGATCACTGCAGTTATAGTTCTGGGTCCATTTTATGCCCAGATATGGAGATATCTGTCTATCTGCGTCCATTGTATGCCCATATATGGAGTTGCAGACACAGTGCCGGTTCCCCCTTTAATGCAAACCTCATTATACCTGTTGTCATAGGACCCGTTTTGAACATCTGTTTGCCTGTGTCCATTTATGCCCATATATGGAGATATCTGTCTGTCTGCGTCCATTTTATGCCCATATATGGAGATCTTTGACCATCTGTTTGCCTCTGTCCATATATGGAGATATCTGTATCTGTCTGTCTGCAATCCATTTTATGCCCATATATGGGGGCATTCATTTTATGCCCATATATGGAGAACGCGCGTGCCCGTGGGACGAACGGTTCTCGAGATACGCGGATTACATACATACATACACACTCACAGAGATTTTTTGTTGACTCATGTGGCGTACGTGATGTCAGAGCCTTTTATGAAGTGATGTCACAATGAGTCAGAGCTTTCGCCGATTTCCTCCGGAACAGCCTGATGTCAACAATCAACCCCGCATAAGGAGATTCCGAACGTTTCTCGCCGGTTCGGGAAAACCGCGCGTCGGGTCGGGTCGAGACCCGGCACTGCACTCCGTGCCGCGGCGGGGAACGCGCGTGCCGAATCTGAAGCCGGTGGGACGAACGGTTCTCGAGATACGCGGATTACAGACACACACACAGACAGACATGCGGAAATCGGCACAAAATCGGCGCAAGCGCTGACTCACAATACAGGGGCCTTGCCTCGACCCGACAGATATCTCCGTATATGGGCATAAAAGGGACACAGACAGATATATCTCCGTATATGGGCATAAAAGGGACACAGACAGATATATGGGCACAAAAGGGACACAGACTGAGATCTCCATGACAGATATCTCCGTATATGGGCATAAAAGGGACACAGACTGATACAGAGAATGGGCATATGGGCAGATACAGAGATCTCCATATATGGGCATATGGGCATAAAATGGACGCAGATATATGGGCATAAAAGGGACACAGACTGAGATCTCCATATATGGGCATATGGGCAGATACAGAGATCTCCATATATGGGCATATGGGCATAAAAGATGGACACAGATAGAGTATATGGGCATAAAAGGGACACAGACAGATACAGAGATCTCCATATAATGGGGTTTGCATCCGTATATGGGCATAAAAGGGACACAGACAGATATATGGGCATAAAAGGGACACAGACTGAGATCTCCATGACAGATATCTCCGTATATGGGCATAAAAGGGACACAGACTGATACAGAGAATGGGCATATGGGCAGATACAGAGATCTCCATATATGGGCATATGGGCATAAAATGGACGCAGATATATGGGCATAAAAGGGACACAGACTGAGATCTCCATATATGGGCATATGGGCAGATACAGAGATCTCCATATATGGGCATATGGGCATAAAAGATGGACACAGATAGAGTATATGGGCATAAAAGGGACACAGACAGATACAGAGATCTCCATATAATGGGGTTTGCATCCGTATATGGGCATAAAAGGTACACAGACAGATATATGGGCATAAAAGGGACACAGACTGAGATCTCCATTACAGATATCTCCGTATATGGGCATAAAAGGGACACAGACTGATACAGAGAATGGGCATATGGGCAGATACAGAGATCTCCATATATGGGCATATGGGCATAAAATGGACGCAGATATATGGGCATAAAAGGGACACAGACTGAGATCTCCATATATGGGCATATGGGCAGATACAGAGATCTCCATATATGGGCATATGGGCATAAAAGATGGACACAGATAGAGTATATGGGCATAAAAGGGACACAGACAGATACAGAGATCTCCATATAATGGGGTTTGCATTAAAGGGTGGGGCATTCATTCCCTATTTACATCGTTCCCGAGTTGGCCAGGTCGCAAACTCCATATATGGGCATAAATGGGCACAGGCAAACAGATGGTCAAACCAGGTCCTACAGAGATCTCCATATATGGGCAGAAAATGGACGTAGACAGACATATCTCTCCATATATGGGCATAAATGGACACACGCAAACAGATGGTCAAAACGGATCCTATGACAACAGGTATAATGGGGTTTGCATTAAAGGGCGGGGCATTCATTCCCTATTTACATTGTTCCCGAGTTGGCCAGGTCGCCGACTAGACGCTCGGCCGCCCGAAGGGCGGCCGAGCTTCTAGTATTCATAATAATACAAAATTCCCATACATTGTTTGTATATTTTTTCTTTAACCAAATATTGTTATTACATTAGGTAGTTATTTCCATGGCATTCATATATATCTCCCAAAGCTGTTCAAAATCGCTCTGTCTACCCCCTATTATATAAGTCAGTCTCTCCAGCCCAATAGAGTTCATAAGCTCTCGATGCCACATCCTCAACGTGGGGGAATCAACGTTTTTCCAGCATAATGCCACCACCCTTCTAGCTTGGAGAAGACCAAAATCTAAGATTTTCATTTGCTTTACTGAATGTATAAAGTTCCTTGGGTGAATTCCAAGTATACAGTGCTTGGATGGTAATTTAAAAAAATTCCTGACAGACATTTTAGGATTTCATTCCAAAATATTTGCATCTTAGGACACTCCCACATACAGTGAAATAAGGTACCTTTCTCAACTAAGTACAGATATCTGGAATGTTGGCGGTCATATGGTGGAGTTTGACAGGAAACCTTGTATTACTTGTCTGTTTTTGTGCTTTTACACATGCCTGTTTCCACTCTGAGTCATCAATATCTTCCAGAATGTCCAATTTCCATGCATTTAATTTATCTGTTGCCGAATCAGTACTATATTCAACTAGCAGATTATAATATACAGATATGGAACCACTCCCTTCCATATTTAAAGTTTTCTCAAGTATTGAAAGGGGTGGAATACACATCACGTTGTCACATTTTGTTGACATAAAGCTTCTTAACTGTAAATATTTAAAACTAGAAGCAGTGCTCTTCCGAGCACAGGTCTCCACCAGGCCACACAAATGGGCCTGTTATAGCGCCACCATGAGGCTGATTTAAAAAATGGGGCAGAGGTTCTGAATTAGCATCCAGGGAGTGTGTGTGCTCAGTTTGGCAGCGATCGGGCCAACGGCGCCGGAGATTAGCTGGTAACAACCAGGCCACACGAATCGGCCTGTTATAGCGCCACCATGAGGCTGATTTAAAAAATGTGGGGCAGAGGTTCTGAATTAGCATCCAGGGAGTGTGTGTGCTCAGTTTGGCAGCGATCGGGCCAACGGCGCCGGAGATTAGCTGGTAACAACCAGGCCACACAAATCGGCCTGTTATAGCGCCACCATGAGGCTGATTTGAAAAATGTGGGGCAGAGGTTCTAGATTGGCATCCAGGGAATGTGTGTGCTCAGTTTGGCAGCGATCGGGCCAACGGTGACTGAGATTAGCTGCACACAAACTGCGAGGACACACGGACGGACGGACGGACGGACACATGGACGGACGGACGGACGGACGGACGCACGGACGCACGGACGCACGGACGGACGGAGGGGAAAACATACTCTCCCTCAGCCTTCGGCTGGTGGAGACAATAATAAATATAGCTGCAAGCACCGATAAAGTGGCCAAAAACTCCTCAAATCATGAACACAGCCTGCGATCATGCATGCAGTGTCCGACTGCGTCAGTAACGTCAAAGAGAGCACAGCCTGACATTTTGTACTTTTATAGCCATTGTTTTTTGGCTTGAAGCGAGCCCACAATTGTTTCGAAGGAACAAGATTTTCTAGTTGTAATAGTAATCTTATAATGAAAAATATATTTTGTGTTTGTGTTCAATTGTTAAGAAGAATTCCACATTTTTCAAGATTGTTCAACATATCTACAAGCTCACAATCGGTTTTATGGAATATTTTATAGCAGGGAAACACTGCCCTACAAAGCCAAAGTGCAGGAACTATGAAAATAAATTAACCAATAAATGTGTTTAAAAATGTTTCAACTGGTCAGCCAAATAAGATATCGCCATCTAAGTGAATTACATTAATTGTATATCTGTTCTTATCTTGAGGTAATTGTAAATGTACAGTAGTTACTGCACTTTGGTTTTCCAGACAATACGGAAACATAACAAGATATTGCATTGCATATTATCTAGGCCGAGTAGGTATTGGTGCAAAACTGTGTGTGTGCTGGTTATCTACAGAGTACCTCAAAAAAAAGGTTTTACTATTTAAGGTCAAATAGTTGAACTGACACAGCACTGTTTATGTTCTGCATCACAGTAAGAAGTAAGAGGAACTAAACATGATCCTTCGATTAACTCAAAACCATTCAAATAAAATATTTATGCGCATTTAAAAATATAACATTCATCATTCACAGGACACAATTCATACTTACTCATCGCAACCAAGTAAGTCTTTCTCTGCAGTTTACGGTTCACCTCCACAGAATAGTTTCCCAAGTCGTCCATGGACATGTTGTTGACGATCAACGTTCCATTTTCAGGACAGGGCGTTGCTACCTCCTTGGTGCCATGTTTCCACAGGAAAGGGCCAGAGCTGGTATCTTCTGGACGCAATTTAAGCACCCTCGGAGTGCCTGTGTGGAGAAAATGAATTCAGTCTAGTTAAACAGTTGAAGCAGTCATTAATGAGATAAAGTAGAAGAGAGCTTTAGATGCACAAATAAGCAGCTAAATCAGTCTACAACAAAACTAAAACAAACAAAATGACAATAATCACTACAGCAGGGGTTCCCAAACTTTTTTGGCTCAGGCACCCCTACATTATATTCATAATTTTCACTCCCAGCACCTTACATTTAAACCATATTTTAGCATTTATGTTGCGAGGAAAACGTTGAGATAATAGCCGTTAGAACTGACTGAAAACATTTGTACTTCAAGTTTAAAATGATACTAAATATTTTTTTAAGTGTCCAAATAAATTCCAAATATTATCAAATTATCTTGTGGCACCCCTGGACTGCCATCACGGCACCCCTGCCCCATAACACATTTTTGGACCATAATGCCTCAAATCACTCATGCAGCGTCCGATTGCCGTGAAAGGCCCAAGAACATGTGGCACCCTTTTCACATTGGCCTATTATAGCGCCACCAGGAGGCCAAAAAAACCTACCTGACCTGCCGGAGACCTGTTCTCGGAAGAACACTGCTTCTAGTTTTCTTAGATTTTTTTCCCCCTACTTTTCTTGCTTTTCCTGCTTTTTTCCCACTGCTTTTTTCCCTTCCTATTTTTTCCTGCCTTGGCCACTTGATTGCTGCTTGCAGCTATATTATAGCATTGTTTTTTGGCTTAAAGTGAGCCCACAACTGTTTCTAAGGAACAGTATTTTCTAGTTAGTGGTTAGAATAATCAAATAATATTTTTTTAGAATAAAAATCGAATATTAAATCTATTATTTTTTTAATTGTTATTGTTTTTAATAATTACTTTCTCTTGCAAAGACTATATTGTCATCCAAACCATGCCCATAGTAACCACATTTTAGAGGATAGCCTACCTACTACCTACTAGTATGGGTGTAATATTTATTTATTCAAAATAATTATTAATTAAAGCTGCAAGCAGCGATGACCGGGCCCTCGCAGCTCTACCACGTCACAAGGGGCAGCGGTTTCACTATTACACTTATTGCCCTTTTACACTTATTGCCCTATTACACTATTACACTTATTTCACTATTACACTTGTTGCGCTATTACACTATTATACTTACTAGAAGCTCGGCCGCCCTTCGGGCGGCCGAGCGTCTAGTCGGCGACCTGGCCAACTCAGGAACAATGTAAATAGGGAATGAATGCCCCGCCCTTTAATGCAAACCCCATTATACCTGTTGTCATAGGATCCGTTTTGACCATCTGTTTGCGTGTGTCCATTTATGCCCATATATGGAGAGATATGTCTGTCTACCTCCATTTTCTGCCCATATATGGAGATCTCTGTAGGACCTGGTTTGACCATCTGTTTGCCTGTGCCCATTTATGCCCATATATGGAGTTTGCGACCTGGCCAACTCGGGAACGATGTAAATAGGGAATGAATGCCCCACCCTTTAATGCAAACCCCATTATATGGAGATCTCTGTATCTGTCTGTGTCCCTTTTATGCCCATATACTCTATCTGTGTCCATCTTTTATGCCCATATGCCCATATATGGAGATCTCTGTATCTGCCCATATGCCCATATATGGAGATCTCAGTCTGTGTCCCTTTTATGCCCATATATCTGCGTCCATTTTATGCCCATATGCCCATATATGGAGATCTCTGTATCTGCCCATATGCCCATTCTCTGTATCAGTCTGTGTCCCTTTTATGCCCATATACGGAGATATCTGTCATGGAGATCTCAGTCTGTGTCCCTTTTATGCCCATATATCTGTCTGTGTCCCTTTTATGCCCATATACGGATGCAAACCCCATTATATGGAGATCTCTGTATCTGTCTGTGTCCCTTTTATGCCCATATACTCTATCTGTGTCCATCTTTTATGCCCATATGCCCATATATGGAGATCTCTGTATCTGCCCATATGCCCATATATGGAGATCTCAGTCTGTGTCCCTTTTATGCCCATATATCTGCGTCCATTTTATGCCCATATGCCCATATATGGAGATCTCTGTATCTGCCCATATGCCCATTCTCTGTATCAGTCTGTGTCCCTTTTATGCCCATATACGGAGATATCTGTCATGGAGATCTCAGTCTGTGTCCCTTTTATGCCCATATATCTGTCTGTGTCCCTTTATTGTGTCCATCTTTTATGCCCATATGCCCATATATGGAGATCTCTGTATCTGCCCATATGCCCATATATGGAGATCTCAGTCTGTGTCCCTTTTATGCCCATATATCTGCGTCCATTTTATGCCCATATGCCCATATATGGAGATCTCTGTATCTGCCCATATGCCCATTCTCTGTATCAGTCTGTGTCCCTTTTATGCCCATATACGGAGATATCTGTCATGGAGATCTCAGTCTGTGTCCCTTTTATGCCCATATATCTGTCTGTGTCCCTTTTATGCCCATATAGGGAGATATATCTGTCTGTGTCCCTTTTATGCCCATATACGGAGATATCTGTCGGGTCGAGGCAAGGCCCCTGTATTGCCCATATATGGAGATCTCTGTATCTGCCCATATGCCCATATATGGAGATCTCAGTCTGTCGGGTCGAGGCTAGGCCCCTGTATCTGCCTGCAGTGATGTCACAATGACTCAGCGCTTGCGCCCGGCACTGCAGTGATGTCACAATGAGTCAGCGCTTGCGCCGATTTTGCGCCGATTTCCGCATAAGGAGATTCCGAACGTTTCGCGCCGGTTAGGGAAAACCGCGCGTCGGGTCGGGTCGAGGCCCGGCACTGCACTCCGTGCCGCGGCGGGGAACGCGCGTGCCGAATCTGAAGCCGGTGGGACGAACGGTTCTCGAGATACGCGGATTACAAACACACACGCAGAGACTTCTCGCATTTATAGATAGATTACACTATTAGACTTCTTGCACTATTACACTATTACACTTATTGTGCTATTACACTATTACACTTATTACGCTATTACAGTTATTACACTATTACACTTATTATGCTATTACACTATTACACTTATTACACTATTACACTATTACATTTATCACACTATTACACTATTACACTTATTACACTATTACACTATTACACTATTACACTTATTACACTATTACAGTTATTGTGCTATTACACTATTACACTTATTACACTATTACACTTATTGCACTATTACACTATTACACTTATTACACTATTACACTATTACACTTCTTATACTATTACACTATTACACTTATTGCACTATTACACGTATTACACTTATTACACTATTACACTTATTGTGCTATTACACTATTAAACCTATTACACTATTACACTTATTATACTATTACACTATTACACTTATTACACTATTACACTTATTACGCTATTACACTTATTGCGTTATTACACTATTACACTTGTTACACTATGACACTATTACACTTATTACGCTATTACACTTATTGCGCTATTACACAATTACACTTATGGCGCTATTACACTATTACACTTATTACACTATTACACTATTACACTTATTGCGCTATACACTATTACACTTATTACACTATTACACTATTACACTTATTACACTATTACACTATTACACTTATTACACTATTACACTTATTGCGCTATTACACTATTACACTTATTGCGCTATTACACTATTACACTATTGCACTTATTACACTATTACACTTATTGCGCTATTACACTATTACACTTATTACACTATTACACTTATTACACTATTACACTATTACACTTATTACACTATTACACTTATTACACTATTACACTTATTGCGCTATTACACTATTACAGTTATTATACCTAGACACAGTTACACTATTGCACTTATTACAAACCATTGAAAAGATAGCAAATAGGAACTAAGGTGAAGGACTCTTAATCAAGTCTTATGACACCAGCCACAACTCTTTTCGACAAACGGTTGATGAGTAATAGCCAAAAAAAGGAACAATCAAGTATTGACCAATCAGAAGAGGGGGCACTTCCTGTTTGGTGAAGGAAGTTTGACGCTTCGCCACGGGCACGCCGTTTTACGAAAACTCACCATTTTGATAACTTTTCATCGTTAAGATGTCTTGAGTATGCCGAGCGAATGTGAAGTTGATCTGATTAACCCCTAGGAGGAGTTCGTTAAAGTGCAACACGTGAAAACCGCCAAAAATGCGCCAAAACGCCACTAATTAGTCAAAATGGCTGACTTCCTGTTTGGTTTCGGACATGGCGCCGAGAGACTTTTTTGTGAGTCCGGACATGATACAGGTGTGTACCAATTTTCATACTTGTGGGTGAAACCGTATAGTGGGGCTGTTGCGTTTAAATTTTGTAGGGGGCGCTGTTGCACCATTAGGCCACGCCCCCTTTATTTTATTTTTAATTACGTAATTTTTCGCCACTTGTGATGTGTGTGCAAAGTTGTGCAACTTTTGAAGTACGTTTTAAGGCTCAAAAACGCGATTTATTCGGGGGAATAATAAGAAGAAGAATAATCTTTACGATTACAATAGGGTCCTCACACACTGTGTGAGTTCGGGCCCTAATTATTAATTATTCTCTTCTGCATTAGCATTGTCATTGCCAGGACCATAGAGGCATATAGAGGAACTACAGTATATGTCAGGACACAGTTTCTATCAGGAATGTTGGAGCATCCAGAGTCAGTGCCAAACTAACAGGAGGGAAGCTATTCCCCCAGTAAAGCAAAGTCCTATGAGGTGGCCACTGGCCAGACCATGTACAAATCGTTGTATAATAGTAGTATAACTACTCCCGCCGCTCTGCCGCCACTTGCGACTGTTATTCCGCGGACGGCAGAAATATCCGTGAATGGCCGAGAAATCAGCGGGTGGCCTCGAATTCTGCGATAAATTCTGTGATCGTCCCCTGGGGGGGACTACTTATGAGCGGACATGCCCATAACATAATTCTCTTATCTGTCTCTCTGTCTGCATAGAACAGCAAACACACTACTCAGGAACCTACTGGTACTGTTTCTCAACTCTCCCAGAGACAATTCTACGTTCCTGTTGTTCCTGCGCTTTTTAAAATCACCTGGACGTGGCGCCTTCATCCTTGGCGCATTCATCCCTAGGGGTGAATGTGGCTACCTCTTCTAATTAAAGGAGTTGTTCAGATCAAACGGCTTCTGCTCTGCACCAGAGCAGGGAGAGGAGAGCCTAGAAAGGGAGGGGATCTTCTCGTCTGTTTGACAAGTAAGGGTGCCTGTGAGGTCAAAACAGCAGTTTGGTTGGTCTCAGGACGTTGTGTAAACACAATCCAATAAAAAACACTGACTTTGAAGCTAAAGAAATAACCGCACTAGAATAAAGTCTATCTACTCTGTTAGTTATGAGAGGGCCCGCAAAATCTAGCAACAGGGGCAGCCAAAATCTAGCAACAGGGGCAGCTATGAAAAAAATCGACTAAAGCAGGTATGAAGGGGTATGATAAAAGGCAGATTTAACCCTATGTGTGTTTTGGTCTGAACAACTCCTTTAAGTGGTGAGAGGACTGGGTGGGGGCCAGTTCATTTCACGCTTTCTCCTTCCAGGACCAGTGGGCAGTGGTTTCCTGGTAAGGGGTGGGGGGGGGGGGGGGGACCCTATTCCTTATAAGGCAGTCTTAGTCTGCTCATTAGTAAATGAAGCTCACATTGGTCTAGTAGGTCCTTATAAGGCAGACCTGTACCTGTCCTTAAATAGCCTCACGTAGCCAGGCTTACTCATCTGCAAAGAGAAAAGCCTGGTCAAGACCATAGGCTGAAACGGCATGAAACAGTGCTACTTCAGCCGGGAGAATTTCACCGGATGTTATTGTTTTTTCATATTCCCCGCTGGCGAAAAAAAATGTTCTACTTCTCCCGAACCATCGGTTGCGCTCGTAATAAACAATATCCAAACAAAAACATGGATTCTGACAAAGGACACCTATTAAGAGCGAGTTAAGAGCTACAATCTTTATGTAAACGGACTGCAACGCATGACGTAACTTCCGTTAACCACAGCACTTCCGCCACTTCCGGTGTCTGTAGGTTCATGCCGTTTCATCGGCTATTCTGACCAGGGTGGTCCTTTAGTGCTTAAGGCAGACTTTGGTTTATCAGGGTCTCTCTCTTTATTTTGATTCCCCGCCCCTGGGTCCGGTGTGGGGTCACGTCAGTGGGGGCGTGGCCATCGCCCGGTGGGTGAGCGGGTGATCTGAGGTCGGTTGTCGTAGCTCCCGGGAGTGTATGGCTCAAAGAGGAAGGAGGTATGAACTGGAAGTGTGCTAATTAACGTGAGGTTTCATATGAAACCATTGTTCATGTAACACTGGAAGGAGTACCGTCTGCTAAATACCTAAACTGTACCGTCTGCTAAATGCCTAAACTGTAAACTGAGTACCTCCTTCCGGTAAGGTCCCTTTGTTTGCAGATGAAAGCAGAGAGACAGTTTTGGAAGATTATGCCAAAGGCATGTCCGCTCACCCATTCCCAGCCAACTTAAAATATGGATGTGCGCAAATAACGCCAGGAAATATTAATATTTTAATGTGATCAATAGTCTGAGTTTGAACAACAGTGTTGGGAAAGTTCACTTTAAAAATGAACTAGTTCAAGTTCAAGTTCAGAACTTCTAAAATGAACTAGTTCATTTTTAGTTCATAATTCCCCATTATGAACTAAAGTTCATGGTTCCCCAAAATGAACTACATAGTTCTTTTTTAGTTCTTTTTTTAACCATATTTTTTTTATATACTTTTGGCAATTCAAAAAAAAGGGGAAAAAATATATAAAGGTCTATATATATATATATTATATATATAGACCTAAACATTTATATATTATATAAATGTTTAGACGTTTCTGCATGCTATTATTTGTCAAAATTATTGACTCAACCCATATTATATAGAAACACACACAGCAATAATTTCATCCAACTTAACATTGAGGTGCCCACAACATCAGTCTTCCTGCACCCTTATTGTGAAGGACTGCATGTAATAACCATGTTATTGTCTCATTGTGTGAAATATCATAATATTCAAAAACAAATATTTGACTCCAATTGATTCCCCACACAGTATTGACTTGATATAGCAATACAAAATAATATATATATTACACAGCAGTTGTGGGAAAACTAAGACATTGTTCAAAAAACACAATTCCGATTTTGGTAATAGGGCAAAAAATATATTTTTCTTCAATCTACTGTCTTGATACTCTAACCAAAATTGTGCTATAGACCATAATCTACAAATTGGAAGTGAAAGAAACTTTAACACACATTTGAAATGAAAACAAAAAATTACATGTACAGGGAACCCCACTAGAAAAAAACAAAAAGTTACATGTACAAGGAACCCCACTAGAAGGCAGACGTTTCTAAACCGTGCACAGCATGATCCGCGTTGGTTAAAATAGCTGATCTACAAGCTCACGTTGTCTCGTGGATGCGACGCGTTGTGAGCTTGCAGATCAGATATTCTCGCCGTGCAACACACATAGGACAAAGTATAGTCAGTCAGGCTTGCGAGACGAGGAGGAGATTCACACACACACACACACACACACACACACACACACACACACACACACACACACACACAGTGCAGGAGCAGAGTGCAGAGTAGACAGCACTGCATATCAACGGAGCCTCCGACGAACGTTCACGAGGCACTGCTGCGTGCAGTGCCTACTATTGGAGCACGTGAATGAAAAGAGAGACGAGAGGAGCAGAGGACAGACGACCGCGGAGGCGCGGACCGCCGCATGAACGGCCGACGAACGCCGACGAACGTCGTTCACGGGCGTCAGAATGACCGCGTTCGACAATATCGTTCATCAAGCGAAAACAATTACGTTCAGTTCACGTTCGCCCAAAATATGAACGTGTTCATGAACGATCGTTCTTTGAACGCGTTCGGGTACAACACTGTTGAACAAACAACTCCCAAAAACACCACCAGGGCGCGCCATCGTAACACTGTAAACATCACAGGTCTCTGTGTGGAGCTGTGTGAAGCGCCCCTCCCAGCCCCTCCTCTATGGGTTTTAAAATGGCTGCGGGCCGGAGTCTACTACGCGCTGTAGCAGATCGATTCGTCGCAAAAACCAGTGACGTCATCGACTCATCCTTTTTTTTCCACAGTCTATCGTCACCGCCAGTACAAGGTAATCGAAACCGTTTGGGCCGCTAATACATCGATCGGCAGGGAAGTCCATAGTGACATAGTCGACCTCAAAGTCGACAGGCGCTGATCATGTTAAGGGGGGCCGGCGAGGCAGGCCTTAAGAATTTGAGTGACATGCCATCCCGACCAATTGTCATACGGGTGTACATGAGTAGGAGCTCTGTTGATGCGGCGCAAGAGTGCCTCCCAGAGGAAGGAGTTATTCCTTCCAGTGTTAAATGAACAATGGTTTTATACGAAACCTAGCGTTTTTTTTGTATTATTAGGCTCAGAAAAGTGAGTTAATTGGCCTCTGGACGTACACATCATCGTCCAGGGGAGGGTGTGGTTTTATCACCTTGCTGTTACTTTACAGTGTTTGTATCGTTCCAATTTTTACTATTAACATTTATCACTGTGGTTGTTAAGTTCCAAAAGAGGCGACAATTAACAGGAACATTCCTGAACTATGGCACCTACAGGAATATAGGTATATTATCTTTATCTTAAGTCAAAATGCAACAGAACACAGAGAGAAGAAATCCTGCCATAGCTCACTGGAGTGGAGTTTGCAGTTTTAACATTTTAATACACGTTTTAAGGACCACGACAAAGACTAATATGATTGGTAAAAACAGCATGTCATAATTGCTTTAACACATTCCAGATTGATTGATTAATTGATTCCAGATGGGGACCCTAATGCAAATGAGACAAAAATCTAAAAAATATTAGAACTCAAGTCTCCATGGCATGCGTAATCAATAGAAAAAAAGTCATTTTGGGGGTGAACTACTCCTGAACTACTCCTTAAAGCCTTATATTATACTTTTATCCAATCAAGAGAGAGAACCCCAAAAAGATAATTTATTTATTGTACAGTGCTCCAGTTCCAATTGTCATCGCCATGAAATTACATTTGTTTATCCTGTATCCTTCCTGAGTTTCAGGAGTTGTCAAGAGTTTGTCTGACAGCTGAATCGTTTATTGTCCACACGATGGAGGACAGTACAGTACAGTGTCCTTGTTTAATTTAATGTGTTGTTGTTGTTCATGAATTAATAACACAATGAAATATAAATGACACATTTGGTTGTAAACTTCTAAATAAAACCCATGTTGTGGATTTGAAATCAAACCTACCTGGCAATGTAGGACAAAGTTAAGCAAACTGAAAATGGTTGCTGAAACCGTTAAGTGTCAGTTAAAATAATATCACCAGTAAGACTCCCTAATCGGGAGATAAGCGACCGTTGGTCGCTTATCTCCACAAATAGGCCAAAAGTTTGTTTTACCAATTATCAAGACATACGGGCAGTTGACAGTTTGCCATGGTTACTCATTGAAGTTGAATCTCCATATATGGAGATAACCTACGCATCACACTAAGTCTGACCTCACCAGCCCATATTTGGGCATGAGCAACTTATGTCTCCATATATGGAGATATGATGGCATCACACAGTCCTCAGCCGATGATGTGGCGTGATGTCATACAATACACAAACGAGCCCTACAGTATAAAGGGGCAATTCTTGCCAGGAAAGAAGCATTTCTTCGACTCAGACCTTATCGCCAGGGTTGGCTTATAGCAGCTGTCGGTAGGACCATATATGGATTCTGTTAGTGTGGATCTCCTAACAGGGCATCATCTGGGATACAATCCCTTTTATGCCCATATATGGAGATCCCTAACAGAATCCCTTTCATGCCCATATATGGAGATCCCTAACAGAATCCCTTTTATGCCCATATATGGAGATCCCTAACAGCATCCCTTTTATGCCCATATATGGAGATCACTAACAGCTAACAGAATCCCTTTTATGCCCATATATGGAGATCACTAACAGAATCCCTTTTATGCCC
This sequence comes from Nannobrachium achirus, assembly GCF_963921795.1. NCBI lineage: Eukaryota > Metazoa > Chordata > Actinopteri > Myctophiformes > Myctophidae > Nannobrachium > Nannobrachium achirus. Next base: position 37,476,878 of record NC_137831.1, on the reverse strand, counting down.
ATATATGGAGATCCCTAACAGAATCCCTTTTATGCCCATATATGGAGATCCCTAACAGAATCCCTTTTATGCCCATATATGGAGATCCCTAACAGAATCCCTTGTATGCCCATATAAGGAGATCCCTAACAGAATCCCTTTTATGCCCATATATGGAGATCCCTAACAGAATCCCTTTTATGCCCATATATTATGGAGAAATCCCTGCTCTGAGTATCTGACATCAGTGTGATGTCACCTGTTTATGCCAATATATGGAGATCCCTGCTCTGCGTATCTGGTTGCTATGGTAAACAGTTGGTTGCTAGGGTAAACAGTTGGTTGCTAGGGTAAAACCATGGTTGCTAAGGTGGTTGCTAACGTACACTAACAGACCAGCAACAACAGACTGTTGCCACAGCAATAACGTACACTAAGGTTTGTGTACACATGTGGTGTGATGTCATACTGATGCGGAGATATGAGCAGGGCAAAGGTGTGACATGTGACGTGTGACCGACGGACGGACGGACGGACGGACGGCCGGTGGAGGTTTTCATAGTAAACTGCTCCCTGACGGTCGCAACCAGTAAGACTCCCTAATCGGGAGCTTATCTCCACAAATAGGCCAAAAGTTTGTTTTACCAATTATCAAGACATACGGGCAGTTGACAGTTTGCCATGGTTACTCATTGAAGTTGAATCTCCATATATGGAGATAACCTACGCATCACACTAAGTCTGACCTCACCAGCCCATATTTGGGCATGAGCAACTTATGTCTCCATATATGGAGATATGATGACATCACACAGTCCTCAGCCGATGATGTGGCGTGATGTCATACAATACACAAACGAGCCCTACAGTATAAAGGGGCAATTCTTGCCAGGAAAGAAGCATTTCTTCGACTCAGACCTTATCGCCAGGGTTGGCTTATAGCAGCTGTCGGTAGGACCATATATGGATTCTGTTAGTGTGGATCTCCTAACAGGGCATCATCTGGGATACAATCCCTTTTATGCCCATATATGGAGATCCCTAACAGAATCCCTTTCATGCCCATAAATGGAGATCCCTAACAGAATCCCTTTTATGCCCATATATGGAGATCCCTAACAGCATCCCTTTTATGCCCATATATGGAGATCACTAACAGCTAACAGAATCCCTTTTATGCCCATATATGGAGATCCCTAACAGAATCCCTTTTATGCCCATATATGGAGATCACTAACAGCTAACAGAATCCCTTTTATGTTCATATATGGAGATCCCTAACAGAATCCCTTTTATGCCCATATATGGAGATCCCTAACAGAATCCCTTTTATGCCCATATATGGAGATCCCTAACAGAATCCCTTTTATGCCCATATATGGAGATCCCTAACAGAATCCCTTTTATGCCCATATATGGAGATCCCTAACAGAATCCCTTGTATGCCCATATATGGAGATCCCTAACAGAATCCCTTTTATGCCCATATATTATGGAGAAATCCCTGCTCTGAGTATCTGACATCAGTGTGATGTCACCTGTTTATGCCCATATATGGAGATCCCTGCTCTGCGTATCTGGTTACTATGGTAAACAGTTGGTTGCTAGGGTAAAAAAACATGGTTGCTATGGTAAACAGTTGGTTGCTAGGGTAAACAGTTGGTTGCTAGGGTAAAACCATGGTTGCTAAGGTGGTTGCTAACGTACACTAACAGACCAGCAACAACAGACTGTTGCCACAGCAACGTACACAAAGGTTTGTGTACACATGTGGTGTGATGTCATACTGATGCAGAGATCTGAGCAGGGCAAAGGTGTGACGTGTGACGTGTGACTGACGGACAGACGGCCGGTGGAGGTTTTCATAGTAAACTGCTCCCTGACGGTCGCAATTAATACACAATAGACAGGTTATAACATAAGAGAAAAAGACATACCAGATGTTGCTTTAGTGCATTTGACGACTTGTACCGGTATTTCTAGGATACAAACATGTACAGTACACAGACACACACAGTCACACACGCACATAAACATACACACCACACAAAGAGACACAAAACACAAGTCAGCAATTGCCATGAACAAATGAGTAGCAGTTCTCTGGGTGTGATGCTAAATTAGAGCTCTGCATCCAACAGAAATACAAAGAATTACAAAGAAAGACAGAATAAATGTTGTTCCTCATGGAGCAATGTCCTTATAGCAGACCAGTCTCCATGTGGACGTCTGAGCACAGGACCAGACCTCCTAAACATGTCTTCAATTCTCTGCATTTATGATCAAATAAAACACACAACAACCATGCTTTATGAAAGCTTGATGATGTTGTTTTTGTTGTCACTGTGAGATGGCAGCAGTCAAATAAGAAATACATAGAAAAACACTGCTTTCATTTTCTTCTTCAGATTCATTGAATCAGTTGCTGCCGAGTAGAGAGGAAAAGATCTGTTTAATTTCACATTCTTACAGTCAAGCTATGAAATAAACACCAGCTTCATTTTCGGGCTGCAACTATCAATCATTTCTATTATTCTATTGATCAAATTTCTTTTAATCTAATAGTCGAGAAGCGCATTTTTTAAAAATAAATTATATTATTTTTATATAATTATGAACAACCATTACTTTATACTTCATTGCACAACAGTGTTGAAAATAGCAGATCTACAAGCACACAGCCCTTTGTGATATTTTCACTTCTTTATGTTTTGATTTGCTTTAAAGTAGGGATCAATTATGAATCAGTTATATTATTCAATTATTGATTATGTATTATAATTGATTTAATTGATTAGTTTAATGAACTGTTGCATCCCTACTTCATTTTCTTGTAGGTTTTGCCACGTGAAGAGACAAACTTTATGACTCTGTTTCATTACCTGGGTCTACAGTATATTTATCAAGCCTCTCGTGGTAGTGAAATCAAGGTTCAAGTGCCATGCAATAAAGTGCACATTGTCCGTGAAAGTGAATCTACTTATAGGAAATACCAATAAAGTGCACATATGAGGAATAGGTTATCTCCTGCCTCCTGGACCTACCCAGAGCAGCATTCAGTGCGCAGATAGTCACAGGAACAAATGAATATTTGTGGCTGTTTGTTGTGGCACAAGCAGCTCGCAAACGGTGGCCAGATGGAAGGAGTTCATATTCTTTATTTAATGGGTGAGCAGCATCGGAACGATTCAACAGAGCTTTGTTGAGCACCTGTCTGTTGAAAATTCATCTGTGTGCCAGATACTTTAGAGGCAACTTTTACATCAGTCCTAAGAATGTGATCCTACTTTTAGACACAGCATGTTGTCATATTCATGGAGCTCATTGGTCATCAACATGTCCGTACGGACAAATGTGTCCGTGGACAATATTGTCGGTTTTACACACCATTTGCTCTTATTTTAATCATAATACCCAATTACTAAATGTCAAGTCTCCAGGATATCTTCAGAATATGACACTGATTTAAGGGCTTTGCACACGGTCACAGACACACGATTTTTCACACGGAGAAAACAGAGGATTTCATTTTTTAAAAGAAAACAATGATTCTCTATGTTCTCATGCACACCGGCTACGAATTTGCTGTGTGGCAAGTGGCTCCGGGGCAGTGCCGAGTAGAATAGTAAAAGTATCAATACTGCAAAGTAGAAATAGTAAAAGTCCCTAAGGCAAAATGTAGCCTACTGAGTATGAAAGTGTTGGCGCAAGTAAAGTAGCCTACAAGTAGAAGTATAAAATGTTTGGAAATAGCAGATCTATCAGACTTACAGCGCATCGTGTTGTGGGCTTGTAGATCTGCTATTTTCAAATAGCCACTATTACTGCAAAGTAACTAGTAACTCCGCACAGCCTTGTACACCAAATCTAACGTTTGTTAATCATGCAGCAAATGGAAAAAACACAGCAGTTAATAATTGCATCTGTGTGCAAAGCCTCTTTCTATGACACTATGGCACATTTTCAATGAACTAGTACTAACTAATGGTGCTCAAACGTTTTAAGTGCAAGGACCCCCATAACTCTGACAAAGTGTACAAATGGTTCCATTTGAACACTCTCAGAGTTAGAACCTCTTATGGTCATTCAGGGCTAGTGTTATGAGCTTGTAGATCTGCTATTTTTACTATTTTTGCACGGCACCATTGTGTGACGAAGTATAAAGTAATGCACATTGTTAATCGTTTTGTTGATACATAACGTTCCTCGATTAATGGATTAATAACTTGTAATTGATAATCGCTGAGAAAAGAATGGATAGTTGCAGCTCTACAACACTGTGATTACTAACAACATTAAGTATTCTCACTTTATAACAACTCAGTCGTCACAGCAAGCAGGAACAATAATCCCTGATGATTGGAGGTTAATGATGAACACACACATATCATGTGTTATGCTATATTTATACTAATATTATTTTCATAATGACAAAAATATTTTATAAATATTATTATGGGTGTCCCGCACACTGTCTTCACAGCAGAGCTGGTGTGAAGTGGCTGTTCATTATGAAGCATTGTGTTAGTTCATGCAGGCCACAGGAGGCATAAGCCTCAGCTGCTGTAGGCTGCCTGTCAGTCTTGTTAATAATCAGCCTAGCTTCCTATACTGTTCAATACCAAAGCAGCCACACCTCTACATTCCAATCAGAGCTCACCTTTAGGAGAAGACATCTTCTTTATATGATCTGAGATGGAATTCAAACAGTGATAACATAACACAACAGTGGTATTAGGTTTCACGTGCATGTATACACACACACACACACACACGCACGCATGCACGCACACACACACACACACACACACACACACACACACACACACACACACACACACACACACACACACACACACACACTAAACTATTTGACACTGCATGTAGCAGCTGAGTAGTAACTTTGTAAGCATGTTGTATTTTATGTGTAATGTTGTAAGCAGTAGAGAAACGTACCACGATATTTCACAGCCAGCACCAAACCCACTGCAAGGAAGACAACAACAATGCCTCAAACAATCCCTCCCACAGGTGTCTCTTTCACAGGTTCAGGTTCAGGTTCTTAGGAGACAAAATAAACAATTGCATTAACGGGTTTAATTTGCTTTCAATTCAAGAATAATAAATACATATTTTACATTTTGTTGACAATGCCATTTGTTTAAATAATGGGGGAGATGTCATTATTTTAAACACACTCGGGCAAGTACAATAATCTAGTAGAGTAGAATTCAGACTTTCAGTTCAGTTGTCCTGTATTTCTACATTAGCCACAAGAACACATGAAGCATAATTCAGTTTTGGTGTCATTTTTAGAAAGAATGATGATGACAAACCTAAGTGTAAATTAAGATATGATTGTATTCTCCCCCTCTCTCTTTCCTTCTGCATCTCTCTCTCTCTCTCTCTCTCTCTCTCTCTCTCTCTCTCTCTCTCTCTCTCTCTCTCTCTCTCTTTCTCTCTCTCCCCCCCCCCCCCCCCCCCCCTCTCTCTCTCTCTCTCTCTCTCTCTCTCTCTCTCTCTCCCCCCCCCCTTCTCCCTCTCCCCCCCCCCCCCCTCTCTCTCTCTCTCTCTGTTATTTTGTATCCGATATCCAGCTGTACTGTATATTAGGCCAGTGGTTCTCAACCAATGGGACGGGACCCCCAGGGGGTCCCCAAATTAGTTTGGGGGGTCCCCAGATGATTTACTTAATGTGCAACATTGTTTTCTCACTTAACAGTAAACAAACCAACACAAAGTTTAAGCGTAGAGAAGGTATCTAAACATTTCTAAAGTGACAATTTAAGGACTTTTTAATACCTTTAAAATGTAAAATTAAACATTGGCCAAATTGTCAAAGGCAGAAACTGTTGCGAGGCGTTGTGAGCATGTAGATCGGCTATTTTCACCAATTTTTTTCACAATTTCAAATATTAGAGGCAGAAATTTTGAAAATAGCCGATCTACATGTTCACAATGCCTCGCAACGTGAGGCGAGCATGCTGTTTTCACAATAGAACCGTGCCTCAACACTTAGTGCTCATTAGGGTGGGGGGATCCCCAGTTAAAATATGATTATTTGGGGGTCGGGGCCTGAAAAGCTTAAGAACCACTGTTTTAGGCAATTACATTTTACAACACAATGTAGGCTATGATGATGATGATGATGATGATGCCTATTTAAATAATGTCTTACTGCTGCAGCCATGCAGCATCAATGGACGCAGTGTTGACCCTGTGGACAACACTGTGGATTCATTTCTACACATTGTGGAATAAACAACATACCTTTATAAAACGTGTCGTTAGTGGCAACACTCTGCTCCAAACTGACTGGTTTTGGGTTCTCTGTAGGGGTGAAAAGAATGAACACAGTTCAGAATTACTGGTGAGGTTGTCTCCAAACTACAGTTAGAACATTTTGATGCTTCCCATGCATTTGCTATGGAAGCAGTGTAAACAAAAACCATAACAAAAATGTAAAGAAAAAGATATTATAAGAAAGGCAGCATTTCTAATGTAAAGGATGGTGGGATTGACTGTGGAGTGGAGCAGGCCAGGAGAGTGGAAAATGTAGATCATCTAAATGTTATGCTAATCAGAAGATTGAATGAGACAGGGCAGCATTTTGTCAGTGACACACAGCAACACTTGAGATTGACAGAAAGGAGACACAGTTTATAATGGATAATACTGGGTGTCCAGAGTTGAATTTACATTATTGTCCCCGGATGTACTGGGACCAGAGAAAATAATGTTAAAAAAGAAAAGGATAAAAACAAACAAACATCTAATTTCAAACGATTTCCCTGTTACTTAATGATTTATGTGAAAGATAGATAGAGATGTATCTAAGAAAGGGCTGTCTACTGTCTGCAGCTGGAGTTCAGCACAAGCTGCTCAAGGCTGGCTCTCTTTTCAACAAGGTCTTTTGTAGATTAATGTGGACAATTTAAAAAGAGAAAAGATCATGTATATTTACTACAGCAGAGTATGATAATGACTTGTCATGTCGGCATGCCAGTGAAAATATCTGATCTACTATCTGTGAGCTTGTACAATGTGACGTGTTGTGAGCTCGTGTTGTATATTTTGAGACTGAATTAGGCTGAAAATGAGTGAGCGAATCCTGAATATTTTTTAAGTCTTTTCTGATGATGAAGTGGCCGAGAGAAGACAGGCAGTGCAGGTTCTTTGTCAATTTATTGCAGAGTATGAGTTTCCAGATGGAGCCCTTGGCTCAAGCAGCCTCGGCGTGCCTAAATTTGCTCACAATGACAACACTTTCAAGACATCTTTTATAACAAGTACATGCATGTAAAACAGAGGCGGTCACTACTCCCAGACAACCTGAATAGATCAAACGTCTTCTTCAACAACATACTCCAATGGAGGAGGTTCCCTGTGGCGACACCCTGAAGCTTGACCTTGAAGCTTGGAGAACAGAGCTGCTGAAGACATAATTAAGTTAAGCCTACAGTATGTAAATATCACCATTTGTTCCTGTACTGTAGACTTCATGTCTGCATACAGTGACCACTGACCATACTACTATAACTAACATACAAAGAAATATATGGTTAATAGAGCCAGATTCACATCACTTGTATAGCGGCTTTTTCTATCACCAGCTCTGCAAAATCAACCTATAACGTACCGGTACCTGATTATGTGTGCTGTTTATGCAGCATAATCCCAATGCAATTACCTAACCATTATACTGTATTTATACTTCCTGACAAGGACAAGCAAGCAGAAATGTTATTAAAAAAAGAAAGAAACGAAGAAGAAAGACATTCCACCCTCCTGGAATCAATGGAGGTATATGTGTTTGTTTTTTCATTATTGTAATAGTAATCAAATTATGAAAATGTTCTTTATATAAATGTATAGTAGCTAGTTAATTATATTCATTAATTATTTTTAAACAGACCAAATTCTATCTTGATCATTTGTTTACACACCATTATCGTGTTATTGTTCTTATTTGATCACGAGACCCAATTGCTGAATGTCAAGTCTCCAGGTTTGCTTCAGAATATGTATGACACTGATTTACCCCGACACTGTGGAGTCCACTAGAGGTTCTCAAATGTTTTATTTGCAAGGACCCCCTTAACTCTGAGAGTGTACAAATGGAACCTAATGGACCTGTACGGTTCATTTTGTTCCATTTGAACACTCTCAAAGTTACAGACCTGTTATGGTTATTAGGGGCTAGCTCTTTGTGTTTTTGGTAATATTATTGTTCGCTCATTTTGTATGTCCGTGGCAAAATTTAAATTTTGACCAACATTTCCAACCACAAGCCAAAATGGCAATGACCCGTGGTGGTGAATGTGATTCACTGTTACGTATCATTCTGTAATCTGTACTTTTATGTTAAATTCATTGTCAAAACTACATTCCCAATTCCCGTTCTTCTCATATGAATCCTTTCAGAGAAAGGATTTACTTTAGGAAGTTTTTGGTTTTAATGACTTTTGACAGCTATGCAGAGTGAATACGGCAATGGTCGGCACCAACACCTACTCGGCCCCAGTCAAATCTGGCGACCTCGGAACGGTCGGCACGGTAAGTTACAATAAGTAAAGATTTGTGTTCAATTGTTAAGAAGAATTCCACATTTTTCAAGATTGTTCAACATCTTTCAAATATCTACAAGCTCACAATCGGTTTTATGGAATATTTTATAGAAAAATTAATTAACTAATAAATGGGTTAAAAAAAAACTGGTCAGCCAAATAAGATATCGGCATATAAGTGAATTACATTAATTGTATATCTGTTCTTGAGGTAATTGTAAATGTACAGTAGTTACTGCACTTTGGTTTTCCAGACAATACAGAAACAAAACATAAGAAGAAGAAAACCAGATATTGCATTGCACATTATCTAGGCCGAGAAGGTATTGGTGCAAAACTGCAGAGTGTGCTGATTATCTATAGAGTAAAAAAAAAAAAAAAAAAAGATCAATCTCCGCCGGCTATGGAGAGGGAGAGGAAAGAGATAGGGCTGAGGGAGGGCGGAGCTCATGTGTGTGCATGCAGACGCAGTGATGGAAAAAGTACTCACATGTTACTTAAGTAAAAGTAGCAATTCTGCAATACTGCGATTGCCTGACTGCGAGCGCCAGACATCTCACACTACGTTTCACTTCGGGAGAGAGTCTGAGATTTCGGACGGAGATTCTACTTCGGCGTGGGCGGGCTAAAGCCTATTGACGTCACACACACACACACACATACACACACACACACGCGACGGCGACATGGCGTGACATTGCAAAAATACGTTATTTCTCATAACATATTATATGTCTGCATGTTAACGTTAGTGCAAAATGGTATTAAAACGTGATTAAACGGCACTATTTCATAGTTTATTAAAATAATACGAGTCGAGTCTGACTCCGCCATGACAGTTTTCACGGACCAATCAGAGTCCACTAGACTCTCACGTGGGCAGAGGACACCAATCAGAGTCCACAAGCGAGTCTCACGTGAGCTCAAGAGCTCTGTTTGGAGGGGGCTGGGACCGGAGCAGCCAAACCACGTGCCCCAAGCATACAACCCTGATTGGCCCATTCAATGCGCCCGCTCTTCAGGCGCGCTCAAAATAAAATAAAATATGTGCAGCTTCAGTCCACACTACAAACCACCCACCAACAGGGGGTGGTGATGTGCGAACTGAAGTATCAGGCTAATACTGCAATGCAACGCGGTGTGAGCTTGTAGATCGATAGAAAGAAACTAGTAACAAAAGTTTTCAAAGTAGTGTAGTGAAAGTACAATATTTTCCTCTGATGTAGTGTAGTGTAAAAGTACTGAAAACGGGAAATACTCAAGTAAAGTACAATTACCTCAATTGTACTTAAAGGGGCACTCCACCACTTTTCAACCTATGTTCATATAATTGGTCCTCACTCAAAAATAGCCTTTTTTTTTTTTTTTTTTTTTTTTTTTTCAGAGGAGGGCTGTGGGCAGGTCAGAAACTGAAGGCTTTCTATTCCTGAAAAGTTGCAATTTTAAAGTGGAAGCCATTGTTCTTGTGATAAAAAAAATCTAAATATTTATTTTCAAAAAAAAAAAAAAAAATCTTTTTTTTTTGGGCGGGAAAATGATGTCACAAGACGATGGATTCTGAACTTCCCACAGCTCTCCTAGGAGACTTGGACTGAGCAGAAAAAAATTGTGATATTTTATCATGAATATTAGTGAGGACCTATTATATGAAGACAGGTTGAAAAGTGGTGAACTACTCCTTTAAGTAAATGTACTTACTAGTCAGAGGAATATGAACACATGGGCATGGCTATAATAGGCCTATTTCAGTAAATAAAAGGGAATCTTGAACCAGTCTTTACAAAATCTTTAGAGGCATCTCACATTTAACAACTGAAACCTTTTAAAAATCATCGTTAAGTCTTTGGAGAGTCTTTTTCCCACATCTTTCCAAAATCTTTTCAAAGTCGTTAGATGTAAGAGGGCCATAACAGAATCTGGGTCTCAAGTCGGGGTAAAAATCGAGTCGGACCACTACCTCACATTTAAAGAATTGAGTAACGACCGAATCACAGGAGCGCGCCGTGACTCGTCTCGATTTTATTACGACTGGGAAATCTTTTCCAAGTTGTTAGGTGTAAGGCTAGCTTTAGGTAGCACCATCTTTTGCTTTGTATAGCGTGGTATTAATACATAGTAGCCGGGGATCCAGTCACCAAAATGGGAGGGGACCTGTGATTTTCTGCCGCACTTTTTATTTCTGTTTTATCTATTAGTTTGGTCATTAAGGTCCACAGAATGAGAGGCCTGCTCTGCCGGAAACATCGCGGAAAAAAAAGTTATGGCCATTTGTATAATTCTGTCCCATTGACTCCACTAGAAATATTACAAAAATAAAAATAAATCTGCTTTAAGTAGCATGTGAGGGGTCAAACTTGGGGTTCTTCATGATTCTGAATCCATTGCAAGCCTTTGTTTTGCATGAAAAACATTCCTTGAGCAAGATTTTGGCCACTCAGAACTGTGTAAAGTGGAAAAACTTTTCACAGTGTTTAGTTGCCAATATTTTGCCCAAGGAATGTTTCTCATGCAAAACAAATGCTTGCAATGGATTCAGAATGACGAAGAACCCCTAGTTTGACCCCTCACATGCTACTTAAAGCAGATTTATTTTCTTTTTTTAAATATTTCTAGTGGAGTCAATGGGACAGAAATATACAAATGTCCATAACTTTTTTTCGCGATGTTTCTGGCAGAGCAGGCCTCTCATTCTGTGGACCTTAAAGGGGAAGACCACCCATTTTCAATATTGAACTGTATCATTAATATAGCTTAGAGGAGTTGTGTGGAAATAGAAAAAAAGTTCCCCCTCTTTTGTGTTGCCTAGAACTGGAGCATTGATTTTGGTGTTTGTATTGTAAAGTACAACTTGATGACATCACACATTGTACTTTACAATACAAACCCCAAAATCAATCCTCCAGTTCTAGGCAACACAGAAGGGGGGGAACTTTTTTTCTATTTCCACACAACTCCTCTAAGGTATATTAATGACATAGTTCAATATTGAAAATGGGTGGTCTTCCCCTTTAAGACCTTAATGACCAAACTAATAGATAAAACAGAAATAAAAAGTGCGGCAGAACATCACAGGTTCAACCCTATTCCTTGAGCTTTTGGGCATGTGGATCCCCGACTATAGCCTTATCATGCTGATGATAGTTGTGTTCATTTCCATTCCATTCCAATTGGCTTGATGTAAAGATTGACAATGACCCAAACTTGATATTTGCAAAATATTTTAATCTGAACTTTAGGTTTCTCTGCATGAGCAGCAGTAGTTGACAAAATAGGTCAGCACTAAGGCTGTGTGATTTAGGAAAGCCTTTGATATTCTATAATGTTGTTGAAAGCCTCGATAACGATGTCTCATGATATGTAAAAAAAAAAGCTGTAGCCTAGTTTTAGCTTCATGTTAATATTTGCAAACTAAAGACATTAAAATTCAAGAAAAAAATAAAATATCCAGGCTAAAAAGGCAAAAAATAGAACTTTGACTTTCAACTTGCACAATGTAGACTAAATGCAATAATAATATTAGGCCTGCTGTCATTCAGGATGGAAAAAATAACATTGTCCTCATGGTTTTGGAGTGAGATACTGGGAAGTAGGCTGCTTGATAGAAAACACTCACTTGGACACACACACACACACACACACACACACACACACACACACACACACACACACACACACACACACACACACACACACACACACACACACACTAACACAGAACACACTCGCTATCCCAAAGACAGAAAAGTTTACAGGTGCCGTTCGTTCATTTCAGCTAATAATGTCTATGAAGTGAAAATGTGCATTTTGGGCACTGAGGAACTTAACAGGCCACAGCTGTTTTCAACCCCAATGCAAACGTAACAGTCAACAGTAGGTTAATTTAACCTACACTTGAAAACATCCACAAGCGATTTCTAATCAATAGCTAATCTAATAGCAAACAAACAACCCACAGCCCCATGGATTATAGATTATCCAGTTCGAGATGACAACAGATCAGAAAAAGCATGGTTATACAAAGAAAGGTTAGTAGCCTATATTATGTAATATCTATGTAGGTGAGCGAGAGAGAGAGAGAGAGAGAGAGATAGAGAATCTGACTGTGTGACTCCACAAGAGTGTGTGACTGTGTATGAGTGAAAGAGAGAGAAGGGGAGGGACGCTTTGCAGGCAGCCGAGGCAGGGAGAGAGTAGTCTGGGATCACTTAACTTTTCGAGGTTTGATCCGGTCGGGAGAGGAAACCACTTAACATCATATTGTAGTACCCCACGGACTACAATTTGCCGGAACTATCAAACCGGATTCAGTTTTAACCCAAAATAATTCCCTGCGCTCAATGACATACTTTTAGGGCCTACCTAATAAACTCCTTGATGTGGCATATAGTCCGGGAGCCAAATGGTGATTTTTGGCTGAACGTGGATTCGCCTGTAAAAGTTTTTTTCTCAACTGATTCTTGTAGCTTGGGGTCACCTCTTAAGGATTCAAGATGATGACCAGTGATATCCATTGAGCATTTTTTATTATTAATAATAAAAAATGCTCAATGCATATCACTGGTCATCATCTTGAATCCTTAAGAGGTGACCCCAAGCTACAAGAATCAGTTGAGAAAAAAACTTTTACAGGCGAATCCACGTTCACCCCCACGGCTCCCAGACTAATAGTTTTGCTTTTGAAAAATGTGTTTGGAATATGGATCTTTTATTCCAACTCGTAGCGACTGGCAAGACTACACTAGGCTACTCGAGCATATTAATAGGGATTGGGGAAACAAACGGAGGGAACCAAAACAAAGCGACGCCGCGTCTTCGGCTTGTGGTTTCCGCCTAGAACGGATCAAACCGCCCGTTGTTAACGATCACCAGGCTTTCTCTCAGAATTAAAGTCTGGTGAGGCGAGGTTAGGGAGAGACAGGGAGCGAGAGAGATAGAGAGGGGCGATCGAGGATTTTCGAGGATACATTTATAAAAATATTAAAAAATAAGCAAATAAGGGTCACATCAGAACAAAATAAAACAGAGAGAACAGAGATTTAAAAAAATATTTATAGATTTTTATTGACAGGGAAGGTCCCGGATCCTTGATTCCAAATCAAGCAGGTGCCGGATCCAATGAAATAGGTGCTGGTCTGTAAAAGAGCACTGATCACAAGTTAATGTCTGTTGTACGTAACAGACATTGTCGCTACAGAGTGTCAATTCCCACTGCGCCACTGTTATTGTGTACAAGGCAAGCTGTGAACTTTGAACTCACACTTGAAATCTCCTCTCGCAAGACTTCTGGGTGTTATTGACCCAGTGCGCATGCAGAAGTGTCAGCTTGTACACAATAATGACGGCGCCCAGTGGGAATTGACACTTTGTAGCGACTACTGGCATTACGTACGGACAGACATTTACCGAATTTGTTTTATTTTCGAGCGATAGAAACAAGCAGATTATCTCTGTAACCAACCACTCCTTTCCGGAGCTGTGGTCAGGTCGGGCAAATGGACAAAACTGCCTGTTATGAAAAAGAAAAACACTTGGACCTGGTGAGAGAACCTCAGAGTTACTATAAGGGTCTGGAAAATCTTTGTGCCACGGCCTGAGTTTCCCGAGTTGGGGCCGAAATTGCATTAATTTTCTTTTAAAGATTTTTATTTTATTTTTTGGATTATTATTCTCTTTTATTTTATTTGTTGTACTTCCTACTATCTACTAGGCATGATCGCGATCGCGAAAATGCATGTTTGACACCCAGACAAACCCCATCTTTCAAACATGGCAGCCATGTTTGTTTACATTTGAAGACAATAATAAAGGCAAGATACATTAACAAAACAGTGTTTTACAGTGTTAGATATGAATTATGATACATAATTCTGGTTTGTGTATGACGCTCATATGACCATATAAGGTTATATATTATGAACTGAACTTACAGTATATAGGAGACCACATTTTGGTCGGATACTGTAGGGTCAGGCTAAAGATTACAGGTCATAGTAACTTTGGTTGCCCTGGCTACGAAATCATGATTGCGACCGTAGGTCGCATTTACTATCAAACCCTGCACAAAGTGTAAGTCCGTCCGTCCGTCAGTCCGTCAGTCCGTCAGTCAGTCTGTCTGTCACACCTCACACGTCACACTCTTGCCCTGCTCATATCTCCGCAACCGCTGCCCCGATCCATGCCAAATTTTGCACACACACTCCTTACCTGCCAAACTACAACCTCCAAGGACCCCCGGAGCTCCAGGGACCCCCAGGTCCCTGGGGGACCCCCAGATGTAAAAAATGACCAAATGTGCTAAACTGACCAAATGACCACCCCAACGGGGCTGCTCACGGGGAATTCCCGGGGACCACCCACTCCTGGTGCTCCAGAACGGATGCAAAAGTGGTGGCGCCCCCAGTGGAGGACCCCCTACACTGCAGCTCACATAAAATGCCGTAACTCCGGCTAGGAGCGACCGGGACAGCCGGGGCCGGTACCTATTCGTCCGCCTTGCCGGCACGGAGACCCCACCCCTCATTTCTCACATGGCCCTCTTCTAGCGCCACCATGAGGCCGATTCTTGCAAAACACATTTTTGGACACTGCTCCTACAATTTTTGCCCTAAAATCACGCAAATCGGTACACAGTATGTCTACACTCATCCCATCAACATGAAAACCACCGCTCAGTTCACACGGGTGTGATTTTTCTGGAAACTTTCGGGTCAGATGATTTGTGGGTGTCTGGGTCTAAGTTCCTTGTCTGCAGTTTTTGCTAAAGGGACAAAATACATAGTTAAAATATTGCTTACAGCACTTGATCATCTGGTCAGATGATTCGTGGTTTGTCTGAACACGTATTTGCAAGTTCCTTGTCTTTAACAAAAAAAGGAACAAAGGTTATGTGAGGCACACACACATATGGCAGCGGTTTCAATTCCTTCTTTGTTTGTTTTCGGCAGGAGAATTTGGGGAATTCTGCTTGGACAGATACTAGACTTTTGAGGCCATCAGGCTGAGTCACTCTGCTACATGTGTTCAAAAGCACTAGGGTGACTAGACCCATGTGTCAGTATGGCTGTAACTCATTCTGGGGATGATACAAGGCAGAAATCCTCATAAAGGCTATTTATGGTATGTCAATCCATTTACTTCAATATAGATTTTAGTTATCAGGGACCAAATGTATACTTTTCGCAAGATTTTTACATGGGATCATTTAAACCTATATTTTAGATGTCCCAAGAATGCCAAAAATACAGGTAAGTAGAAAATAAAAGAAAATAAGGGTATGCGTATGTAACAGCTGGGCTTCGAACCCGGGCCTCCCACGTGAAAGTATAAAATCTTAACTATTTAATACCCCAAAGGGATAGGCCAAGGCTTTAAACTACTCTGCTACACATAGTACTAAACCAGTACTTTGAGTACTAAACCATTTTCTGTAATGGTGGGCTCTAATTTGCATACTTAGGTGTACCACTAATTACTTACACAGTACACACATTTTCTGACATAGATATATATATACACTTTATTTGTCAGTTTTGCTTGTTTTGTTATAGTTATTGAAGAAATCGGCAGCCATGTTGTTATGCAAATTAGAAGGTTAAAAACTAATACATTTGCTTGGGTACCATGTTTTTCAGATTCAGCACCCTTGAATTATGTAATATGGCCTGGTACCCCACTTTTACCTCAAACTGCCTCTAACAATCACATTTTTCAGAAATCCCACCTGTCTATGTCCTGGTTATATAACCAATGTCTAGTTCAACCAACTGATCTCAGTACATTACACTAGTACACTACATACAGTACAGTATAGTAAGACAACACCAGGCAGTAGACAATGTCCAGTTCATCCAACGGAACCCACAACCCAGTAGCCACAGCCTAACATTACTAAAGAACACCTGCTGAAGTTGCAGAACCACCAGTCCAGTATAGGTAAATAAATAAGCATGTACCACACACACACACACACACACACACACACACACACACAAATGCGTGCACACGCATACGTGCAAACAAACGTGTGCACACGCATGCACGCTATAGCATCACGCGCAATCGCGCATACACGCGAGCGTCGCACGCAAACGAGCGGGCAAACCCCTTTTACATTTTTTGTATGGATTCGGTTTGGCTAATGCTAGAGTTTAGGTACGTGTACACAGCCGACCAACTTGTTGTTCACTCACATTCTCTCGCCACACATCTGGGCGGGGGGATTATTTCCATCACATAATCATCAGCTGGTTCCCTGTTCTAGCTTGTCCAATAAGCCTTATTATTAGTTTATTTTGTCACGTGTTGGATGTAGGCTTGATAACGAACATGTTGCAAACATGCTCCATGCCTCTGTGACAGATAAACATCGTCGCCGCCTAGTAGTTTAGTAACTGCTGTGATGTCCATGCAGCATGTCCATTCAACTCGGCCACTGTGGCCATTTGAGCATGTATATATTGAAATTTCTTTATTAGGAATAACCCCTTGAGATGAAACATCTCGTTTTCGAGGAGCTCCGCACTTTACAGAATACTTACGAAGTACATATATACTTACGAAGTACATATATACATACACACATAGCAAACACAACATAACACTACAACAAAAAATAGGAAAAAAATAAACAACAAAATAAAAATAAAAAACAACAAACATAAGACGAACAAAAAACACAGAGCACGTATATAAATCATTGTGTCAGAGATCTATTATACTGTTAACGAAAACATGAGCAAGTATAGTCTCAAAATGAGAGGACAGCGATGTTTTGAATAAATGAAAGGATGATATTGACCGGATATAAGCAGGCAGATTGTTCCAGTCCGAAGGTAGCCTGATTTCAGACTCAGCTCACGCTTTAGTCTGAAACTGTGCTCCATTCTGAGCGATTTACGGGGGACTTTTTTGCGAGCGTGCACGCGCGTGTCCGCGCGCGAGTGATCGCGACGCACGGTGATCGAGACGCACGGTGGACGCGACGCACCGTCGGGGAGTGTGTGTGTGTGATTGTGTGTGTGTCTCTGTCTGTGCCAGTGACTGCTTCCACACAGAACTGCGACCAGAAACTTGTAATCAACATTAAACAGCTTGGTGAAATCAGTGCGCTCGTGCGTGTGTGTGTGTGTGTGTGTGTGCCTTCCTCAGCCTGCCTGTGTGTGTGTGTGTGTGTGTGTGTGTGTGTGAACTTCGTTTGAATCGTTTCAACTGCTGCGCGGATTGGATATTCGTTAGACCCACCCCACCCCCACCCCCACCCCGCGCGCTCATTGGACAGCCGAAAATAAAAACCGATTGATGTACTAAGCTCCAGACCAGAGAAAGAGTCCACTCTGAGAGTGGGCGGGGTCTCTGGTCTGGAAGCAGGCTAGTCCGAAGGAGCTTTAAAACGAAAGGATTTTTTCGATGTCATGTAATTTTTCGAGGGGCACACGGCCAAAGAGAGTGGCAACGACGCCCATGGCCGTCGTGGCCTCTGTGAAATTCCTGCCCTGACCACTGTACTATTGACAAACTGTAAATAAAGTATCCATTGAGAAAAGAAAATGCCCTTTTTTTTGCGACGGTGAGGGGGGGGGGTAAACAACATGCAAAAAAAACACATTTTTGAACACTGCTCCTACACATTTTGGCCTAAAATCACGCAAATTGGATGGCAAATCACAACCTCCGCCCCTGATTTCTCACATGCCCATCTTCTGACCATCTGGCCGATTTTAGCAAAACACATATTAAACACTGCTCCTATTTTGGCTTAAAATCACGTAAAGCGGTACACAGTAGCTCTATAAAGTCATGTCATCAACATGGATCTGTCCCATTTCTGTTGCCTACCACGCCACTGATTGTTATATAATGAAGAAAATTAAATATACAATAAAAATATAATATAGCCTACAGATATAGTTATAGGAATATCCAAGCGAATCAAAACCCGTAAGAAGTCCACAGTCACTCCACAACTAGCCTGTGTAGGCTTCTTCGACTGCTCTCTGTGTGCTCTCTGCGGCTCACAGTGGCTGTGCTGAGGGGCATTTTAGTCAGGCGGAAATCCTGAAAAAGGCCTTCTATAAGCAGGTTAGAGGCATTTGGGGGTAAAAGTGGGGAACCAGTCCTTTTTACATAATTCAAGGGTGCAGAATCTGAAAAACCTGGTTCCCAATCATAATTTTTAGTTTTTGACCTTCTAATTTGCATAACAAAGTGGCTGCCAAATTGTACATTTTGAACTATTTATTCAAGCAATATTTCTCTTTCGAAAAACTTTTGATCATTTTATCATATAATCAAGGTTTTGCGAACACCCAGGACAGTTTTTGAGTTGCTTGATTCAGTTTAGATTTAGATATTTGATATTCATTTTATCAGACACACCCCTTCCTTTACAAACCCATTGTAACTTCAAACTCCATTTTAACCATGATACATTTAATGAAAACACCCGTCCTTTTTTCTGGTGACTCCTGACGCCCTCCTAATACACAAGCAGGTCATGTTCTTTCGATAACTCCTTTCATTTATTTTTAATAATTTATTTTTTGTATTTATTTATTTTTCATTTTCCCAAATAATTATTATAAAGAAACTAAAAAAGTTATCGAAAAAACACTGCCTGTTCGTGTATTAGGAGGGCGTCCGGAGTCACCAGAAAAAAGGATGGGTGTTTTCATTGAATCTATCATGGTTAAAATGTTTTTGTATTTAAGTGAAATATCCCTTTTAAATAAAAAAAATAAAAATAAAAAATTAGCTTGGGAACCATTTTTTTCAGATTCAGCACCCTTGAATTGTGTAAAATAGACTGGTTCCCAACTTTTACCCTAAAATGCCTCTAACAATCACATTTTTCAGAAATTCCACTAGACTATTTTAGTCGCCTGACTCGCCGATACAGACAAACACAAACCATAGTGTTCCCACAGTATTTTTCATAGCAGATTTACCACAGATATGACAGATGTTTTGTTTTAAAAGGTTACTTTACCAACCTGTGACAGAAGCGCTGTAACAGTTGATCCCTGAAGAGTTCCGATTAAACTTTGTTGTTTACTGGAATAATACTGAATTTACTTTAGATTTCATCCACCGAGCGCCACAGCGAGCGAATAGACCGGGATGCTTAGCAAATTCAATGTGTAAAAACACAGTTCGGAGGATTTCAGTTGAGTGAGTAACATAATCCCTTCACACTCTTCCCATTTATGTTGTCTGCTCTTCCCTAAAAGTGACGCCAGAGCGTGATGTCAGAGCAGCAAGGGTTAGGGTTAGGCTTGCAGAAGGGCGTTCCACATGTTGGTGGTATAGCAGGAGAACGAATTAGATCCTTGTTTAGTATTAAATCTACATTGAACATTGAGCTGCCTCTGATGTTGTGATCGTGGACATCCTTGACCTTTAGGAAGTAGTTGGTCAGGCAACTGGGGCATCGTGAAACCAAACGAGGATTCCTTGTTTAATATTGATAAGCGGGGCAACCCATATGCAAGACATGAATTTGTCGGTTGACTTTATTGATTACCTTGGTAGTCATTTTTTCACTGGAAAGGTTAGCCTCCAGGATGCAGATTGTTTTTTTCTTGTTATCACAGTGTCCCCTATTTTAATTGTGAAGTTCTCGACTTTGCTGAGTTTCTGACAAGATCCAAAGAGGATACATTCAGTTTTACCTAGGTGAATTTTACCTAGGTGAATTGAGAGTCTGTTGTCATTTTGTGTGTGTGTGTGTGTGTGTGTGTGTGTGTGTGTGTGTGTGTGTGTGTGTGTGTGTGTGTGTGTGTGTGTGTGTGTGTGTGTGTGCGTGCGTGCGTGCGTGCGTGCGCGTGTGTGTGTGTGTGTATATATATATATATATATATATATATATATATATATATATAAATATATATATATGGCTGAAGGGGTTAATGTAATAATAATCAAAACCTATGAAAGTAACTAAAGTTTTCAAATAATTGTAGTGGAGTAAAAGTACAATATTGTCCTCTGAGATAGTATAGGCTAGAAGTAAAAGCACTGACAATTGGAAATACTCCAGTAAATTAAAAGTACCTCAAAAGAACAGTAGGCTACTTAAGTAAATGTACTTAGTTACTTTAAACCACAATAAGGCTACTGTGTATCAACCCACGTACATTCCTTGTGGTTCTGTGTTTGTGTGTGTGTGTGTGTGTGTGTGTGTGTGTGTGTGTGTGTGTGTGTGCGTGCGTGCGTGCGTTTCACACACACACACACACACACACACACACACACACACACACACACACACTGACACACACTGACACGCACGCACACACACACACACACACACACACACACACACACACACACACACACACACACACACACACACACACACACACACACACACAGCACATGTAGGCATTCATTAGAAGGACAATGTCAGTCACCAGAAGCAAGCTGTGTTTTCAATGAGTCTTAACTCAGTTAACATGAAGTTGGAAGTTGAATGGCCGGGGTAAGATGAGCCACCTTTCACGTGTCCTGGAAGCAAGAATGGATGGCAGTACAATCTAAACATCTAGATATATTCAGGATGTTTTCTATCATTAATTTGATCAGTTATCAGTTATATAAAAAAAGTGGTCAAGTGGCTCAGATTGCCCCAGGTTAAGTACCTTGCATAGTAATACATAAGGACCGCAAGTCTACACTAGAAACGGAGGGGGAGAGTGATTTAATCCGTTAGCTCCGTAGGTCTGTCCGTTTTTCTCTCTGTACGTAACCTTACGGACAACACTCAACCCGACGGATTAAAACTGATAAAGATTTACGTAACTACCCATGGCGAACTTTTGTCAACCGTGGCAGTAGTGAGGAAAATTACTTATAAGACAGCGGTTCTGAAACTATGTGTCCCAGCAAGAAATATATTTTAGCAAGAAACGGGAAAAAAGGAACGTCATTGCCGACTCCTCACAGGCTCAAGCGGCTTTAATGGCATGAGAAAACATACACACAAACGCGCGCGCACACACACTCACACCACCTCTCCTCCAACAGCGAGACGGGTGCAGTGCATTGTGTTTTGTAATTATTACTCAGTCCGGGTGGTTAAATCTGTACTCTCCTGGAGTTGCATTTACTGCGATAACGTTGCCGATAGACAGCTGCTGCAGAACCAGTCCAGACTGTTACCAAACATCACTTCGGGTCGTCGGTTCAAGAAATTCTGTGGTTCTACATATTTTGGCTAAAAATGCTACGGTTTACACATGTGTGCTGTGCAGAACCACCTCCATGTGGCGCACGGCCCGAACAGGAGAATTGGAGCTGAGAGCGGGTCGGCACGTAAATAACGTAGAGAGGAACCTTGCATGTCGACGGATCTACCGTACGTACTCTCTCACCCAAAAGTGTACACAAAATCAAGCATACGTAACTATAAACGGCCCTTTATGGGGTAAGTCAATCTGGCCAGCCATCGCCAAGGAAAAGTTCAGTCGCTCTTTTCTCTTGAGTTCAGTTATAACTCGAACTCAGTTAGGCTGTTCTTGAGAGACTAGGGTTAAGTTGATCCAAGTCAAGGGGTATAAATTGACCCACATGATATTCTAAACTTTTAACAGTTTAATACTGCTAATTCAAACAATGCAAACATAGATTACGTCGATAATTTAGTTAAAAGAAAACTAACAAAAAGTGTCAAGCCTTTATCAATAATAAGGCAAGATAC
Organism: Nannobrachium achirus; assembly: GCF_963921795.1. Classification (NCBI taxonomy): domain Eukaryota; kingdom Metazoa; phylum Chordata; class Actinopteri; order Myctophiformes; family Myctophidae; genus Nannobrachium; species Nannobrachium achirus. The sequence goes on along the minus strand of NC_137831.1, from coordinate 37,454,639 downwards.
ATTAACAAAACAGTGTTTTACAGCAAACACTTATGCAACAATGATTCACAGAACTTGTGAAATGCTAATGACAACACTTGATCAAGTTTCACCGTATGTTGCACATTTCAGTTCTTTTTTTTCCTTTTCTCAGTTCACTTTTTTCCGGGAACTTTCGGGTCAGATGATTTGTGGCTGTCTGGGTCTATTTTCAAGTTCCTTGTATTTAAAAAAAAAAAAAAGTGCAGTTTTTGCTAAAGGGACAAAATACATAGTTCAAATATTGCTTACAGCACTTGATCATCTGGTCAGATGATTTGTGGTTTGTCTAACACGTATTTCCAAGTTCCTTGTGATAGATATTTTGTTATGGTTCATATCATCTTTTTATCAATACATATTGATGACCACCGGACCCTAAGGCACAGCCCGTGACTGTGCCATGTCATGTACAGCATTTACAAGGCCAGACTTATGTCTGGTAGAACTGAGGCCTTATCTACTGGAGCCTGTAACTAAAACAACAAGAATTGTTTTGGTATTCTAAGGCTCGGCCTGGGACATCTGGTGTCATCCAGACACCAGCAAGGACATCTCTCCCCCCAGGAACCCTGTATATGGACTCTTTGTCCATATCCATATATAAAACATATCCTATGAACTGTTGAAACGTCATCCACTGACTGACCAAATGACCATACATAAACTCATGTCAAAACATAATTTGTCAGAGAGAGCACAAACCATTGATTATTCTGTACCTTTGTCTTGAATACTCTCTCTCCATAGTAAAACATTCCATTCTCACTCTGATCACTCTCCTGTCTTATTTCTGTGTGATGGATTATTGTATCTCATATGGGAATAAGAAGGTGTTGTTGTTTACAAATAATATATTTATCAAAATGGTCCTACGTCGCCGCGTACTAGTCCGGGCGAGGAGGCACTTTCTCTCCCCCACTGTGGGTCTGTGTTACAATACGTATCGAAAAGAACCAGCTGTGAGTTTGGAAGTTTACTGTGTTTTCAGACAAGTGTTGCAGCTGGACGACCTAATATGTTAATATATTTGTGTGATGTATCTTTGAGTTCTCAGCACATAGCTAATGATATTGTTTCTCCTGCTGCAAGGGTCATAGCTTCTCAGTAGCCCCTGGTCAGTGGGGATGGTCAGCCATTAATTGGATTAGCTGACCATAGGCACTTAACATGACACGTAAATTAAGAATTGTCATGTGAAGCTTTTAGCATAGGTAACTTTTCAATGTATTGATTGTCATATGTACTTTCTTTGACATACAACGCTGGTCAATTAGCTGATGAGAAGGGTGCCATCTGCCTCCTTATCCTCTATTGTGTGAGCTTTCTTTAGGGTCGGCTCTGGCCCATATAACGGGTTGCTTATTGTCAATCGGGAGTCATTGTCAATAGAAACGGAGGTTGACATGGCTCCTCCGTACCGGTCCGGAGTTAAATTCTAATTGGGAAACAATGTTGTGAGTTCAACATTAAAAGGAAAATATGCTATTTGCTGAGAATTGGACAAGACCTCAGAAGAAGAGTTTTTACTTTGATTAAGGATCTGTACTTTTGTTGGACTATACTTTTGTTAGGATGATGAATAAACAAGATGCGACATTTAATTTTGAAGTTCTGTGGACAATCCCTATTTTTTGATATTAGTAGGCCTATCTATTATTAATATCAGTATTCTTTTTCAAGTCGAGATGTTACACAAGTTTATTATTTTGACAACAGTACAATTTATTTGATAACATTCCCTGCTTGGACATCCGCCACTGGATCACTGGACACATGGTTTTCTGATTGCATGCTCCACGGTCCGAGGACGGATCCTTATGCACCATCGGTGACCGGAATATTATTTTAAGATAAGCATATTGTTTTCTTCAGTTATCTACGCAACGAGTCGCTTCTCAGTTTGAATTATTGTTTAAATTTAAAAAAAATTTAAAAAGTTTTTATTAATCCTTTATATTTTACTGTTGACATTATGGGGAATTCTCATTCCCCGCCTCACACATCCCACTCAGTGGATTCCAGAAACACACCCATGCCACACACTGGACATCCCCTCAGACAGGGACCTATTAACAAAATTGATAAATCACTTCTTGAAAGTGATGATGATGATGAGGTGTTATTTGACAGAACTAAAATGACCCATTCTCCACTTTCTCAAGGTGTGGACCCGATTGAACCTGCTGTCGGTGGACCCTCAGGAATCCTTTCTCCCCACCATGCCACACGTGAGAAACCAAAACACACACTTGATGTTAAGGAAACAACACTCGCTCCCATGATAGCCAATCCACAAGGAGATGGCTCACTGTCTTATTATAAATGGAACCTAGAAGACATTCAAAATGCTGCAGATAATTTACCACATATACTCTCCGATACGACCGAATGGGAGAAAGCTCTCAGAGCCGAGATAACAGAACTCAGGCTTAATACTAGGGAGTTCAGGCATTTGATTACAAAATGTTGCCCGAAAATAATGTCATACCAAATTTCTTTTGGGGCTGAGATGTCCAGAAACGGTCGCCCGTTCCAGTGTAACTGTACGGAACACAAAAAACCTTTGATGATATCATTACTCTGGCAGAGTTTTACGACAAGGCCATTTCTCCACCAAAACCCTTGCCTAAAATACAGGCTGTATTGACCCCAGAGGGTCAGGTCACATTACATTCACCACATGATCTGTCACTCAAATTGGGATCTGGGGGAAGCCGACAGCAGAGCCAACCAGGACACCACCCAGGTAATACACCTCGCACCCCTGTTTGCTGGAGCTGCGGAGAAATCGGTCATTGCTTGATCCAGTGCCCAAAGCCTAACCCAGCTCTTCCTTTCAAACTCACAAACCGTCAGGCTAGGTTAATATGGCCCGGAAAGTCAAAGGCCCAGAGACCAAAACTTGATTAACTTGTTATAAATCTTAATTTATTTTCACTACGAATAAATGAGTAGATCTGCTGTTTCCATGATTTAACCTTGTCCATGAGCCCATGCGTCCTAAATAATGTTTTTTTCAGCGTTCCAAATTCAGTTTGACTGTTTCGGCGTTCCGGTTTGCCTTGTAAATTACTTTTTATCTGCGGGCCTATTACAAATGGTCATTAAATCTGTTGTTACTCTTTTTAAGTCTTTTCAGTTTCTCTGTGGTTTTCAGACCCTTTTACTTTGTTCAGTACGTTTTGGTCTGCAGGCGTGTATTTTCTAAATCTGCCTGCTGAATCATTTGTGTGGCTTTAACCTAGGGTGTGAACTTCTAGTCAGCCTGAATTCAAACGAGATACTCCTAGTCAGTTTGTGGTTATAGCTGGTTGTCTGTTTCTTTTTGTCTTGGTCTGCAGGCATGTATTTTCTAAACCTGCCTTTGTTATGTAATACCGAATACTCTGTGTCCCTTCGATTAGCCTTGGCCAGGCCATCGGGAGGGAATACTTTCCTTTTATTTGAAGACTGTTTGTATTGACCATTTCTGTTCTGTTAAAATATTTTATAATTGAGCCTTTTTATTAAGCTTTTAAAATGTATTTGATTAAGGTTAAATTACCTTTTAAAATATAGTGTTAAGACTAAAACTGACTCACGCCAAATTTAGACTTGTGTTTCATGGTTGAGTATGTGTGAGGGTACCCACGTGGACTGAATGCGTGCACGTATGCATGTTGGTGTGCGCGATTGACCCCTTATCTTCTTCATAGTCAGGGACCCACAAGCCCAAAAGCTCAAGGAATAAGGTTTAACCTGTGATGTCATGCCGTACTTTTTATTTCTGTTTTATCTATTAGTTTGATCATTAAGGTCCACAAAATGATAGATAGATAGATAGATAGATAGATAGATAGATAGATAGATACCTTTATTATCCCAAGGGGGAAATTTAGTTGTCCAGTAGTAGCACAGCAGTATACAGTTATTTACAAAGTTACAGAGACGTAAGAAAGATAGATAAGAGGGGAAAAAAAACAAAAAAAAACAAAGACAAGAGCAGTACAGTACCAATAAGGAGAAGGTGCATCAATAGAGGGGGGCGAATAATATATAAGTATATATACATAAAGTGTCTTGCAAAAGAGACCTTAGCAGTCAATGCTAGTTAGTGCAAACAAGTATCTCACTGTCATTGTTAAACAAAGCAAAAATACTCAGAAACTACCAACACTAACAACCTAATAGTGCAGTGTCAAAAATCAGTGCGAAAAAACGAAGAAACTAGGAAGCGTGTCACCGCAAGGCGCACCTGAGCACTCTTCCTGGAAGGTCCTTAGAGTTCAAAGTCAATACAGCAATTGTTCCTTAGAGTCAATACAGCAATGGTTCCGAAGTCTAAGTTAGGAAGGGAGACCTTTTCAAGCGTCCGTTATGTGTCTCGTTGTACAGCTTAAGGGCAGCCGGTACAAAAGATTTTCCTAATCTCTCACATCTCCGTACTGGGTAGGTAAAGCGGTCGTTTCCTCTCTTACTCCAGTAACTGGTGATCTCTAGATGGAGGGGGTGGGAGGAGTTCTCCAAGATGGAATCTAGCTTCTTCCCAGTGCGCACCCTGGTTACTTCCTCCACCCCCTGCAGAGAGGACCCAACGACAGAGCCAGCTTTCTTCACCAGTCTGTTTAGGTTAAACGTGTCACCTGCTCTGTTGTTACCACCCCAGCATGTTATGCCAAAAAAGAGGACACTTGCCATGACAGACTGATAGAACATCTGTAGCATCCTATTGCACACCCCAAACGATCTCAGTCTTCTCAGGAGGAACAGCCTGCTTTTCCCCTTGCTGTGAATCGCCTGCGCGTTGTCCGACCAGTCCAGTGAACTATTCAGGTGTACTCCGAGGAATTTGTAGTTATCCACGAACGAGCTCAACCACCTCACCGTTAATGGTGCTTGGCACCGGGGGGACTCTCTTGGAGGTGCGGAAGTCCACCACCATCTCCTTAGTCTTGCTTGCGTTGAGCTTGAGATGGTTGTCCTCGCTCCACTGCACAAAGTCCCTAACCACACCATCGTGCTCAGCCGTGTTGTCACCCGAGATCTTGCTGATCACTACGGTATCATCTGAGAACTTCTGCAGATGACAGGTCTTGGAGTTGAAGCGGAAGTCCGATGTATAGAGAGTGAACAGGAAGGGTGAGAGCACAGTTCCTTGAGGGGCCCCCGTGTTGCTCACCAGCACATCGGACCGACAGCCCTGCAGTCTCACAGACTGTGGTCTTTCTGAAAGGTAGTCTGTGATCCATGCCACAAAGCCCTTGTCCACCCCCATCAGCGTAAGCTTCTCCGCAAGCAGAGACGGTTGGATAGTGTTGAAAGCACTGGAGAAGTCAAAAAACATAATTCTGACTGTGCTGCCCAGATCTTCCAGATGGGTGAGAGACTTATGGAGCATGTAGGTGATGGCGTCATCAACCCCAATATCAGCCTGGTAGGCAAACTGAAGGGGGTCCAGGTGATCACTGACCACCGGTCTCAGAAGGTTCAGAACCAGCCGTTCAAAGACCTTCATGACCTGTGATGTCAGGGCGACTGGTCTGTAATCATTGAGGACCGAGGGACGGGTCTTCTTAGGCACTGGGACAATGCAGGAGGACTTCCACAGCTGTGGTATCTTCCCCGTCCTCAGGGAGAGGTTGAAGAGATGCGTGAGGGGGACAGCAAGCTGCTCCGCGCAAGCCTTAAGCACCTTAGAGTTGATGTTATCAGGTCCCGCTGCTTTCCTGGTGTTGACTTTTCCGAGTTGGCGCCTCACTTGCTCGGTGGTGAGAAACAGGGTGGGTGGGGGAGGGGGAGATGGTGCAGGGGAAGAAAGAGGGCGGCAACCGAGGCCACCGTTTGACCCAGCCGCTGCTTGTTGAACATTAACAGGAGCACCGTCAAACCGATTGAAAAAACGGTTCATCTCGTTTGCCAGCTCCTCCGTGCCTGACACAGTAGAGTTGGCAGAGCCGTACCCCGTGATCTTCCTAAAACCACCCCACACTTGTCTCGTATTGTTCTCCCTCAGAGAGTTCTCCAGCTTAGCTTTGTAGCTCCCTTTTGCCTGAGCCTTGACTGTTTTAAGCTCCTCCACCACCACCCTCACGCCCTCCGAGTCACCTGCATGGAACAGATCCCTTTTTCTCTTAAGGAGGTGAATGATTTCTTTTGTCATCCACGGCTTGTTGTTAGAGAAGCAGCGAACCTTCTTAGTAGGAACACACGCCTTCTCGCAGAAGCAGATATAGTCAGTGATAACCTGACAAAGGCTATCTACATCATCCCCATGTTCACTGAAAAATGATTCCCAGTCTGTCATTTCAAAATCAAATCTGAGTCTCTCCTCCGCCTCCCCCGTCCAACATTGAACCTCCCTGATGAATGGAAGCACTCTCTTCACGACAGGAAGATACGAGGGCTCCAGTTTCACCATGGAGTGATCAGAGCCACACACAGGGGGGAGCGAGACGCAACTGTATGCGTTCCTAACATTAGCATACAGGAGGTCAAGAGTGTTCTCACCTCTTGTTTTGCAAGTGACATACTGGGAGAAATCAGACAGGCCCTTAGCAACATTCACCTGGTTTAAGTCCCCGTTCAGCAGAATAAGGGAGCTAGGGTAGTGCGTCTGAAAACTGGCCACAGTAGAAAAAATAGTGTCCCGAGCTACCGCTGCATTGCCACTAGGTGGACAGTACACGGTCAACAGGACGACGCACGAGAATTCCCGTGGTAGATAAATTGGTCTAAAAACGACCCCCAGTAGTTCGATGTCTGGGTTACAAATTACCTTTTTCACTGTGGCGTGTTCTTCCCTGCACCAGGTCTTGCTAAAGTAAACAAGTATCCCACCCGCTCTTTTCATTTTGCCATTGTTTTTCACTATCTCTCGATCTGCTCTTATCATACAAAAACCATCTACAGAGATAGAGTTATCTGGACATGAACTGTTCAGCCATGATTCTGTAAGACAGATAATGTTGGCATTTTTGTATTCACTCTGAGATAACATGAGAGTTACCAGTTCGTCCGCCTTATCAATATCCTGAATTGATCTAACATTCCCCAAAAGAACAGAAGGGAGACAGTGCTGTGTAGAAGAGGGGGGGAGGGGAGGGGAGCTAGAGGGGGGGAGAGGGGGGAGGGGAGGGGAGCTAGAGGGGTTTTTGATTCTCCACAGGGCACGCTTTTTCCCTTTGTGAATTCCACTGCTCTTCCTCCTTCCATTTCTCTTCCTCCTACCTCCAGTCTTCCTCCTACTTCCAGTCCTCAGGTAGGGAATAATGTCTTTACTGGGTAAAGAGTATTGATCCTTGAGTGAGAGAAGTTTCTCACGACTGTACTGTAGACGAGCGTCTCCGTGCGCCGGTTGTTGTTGAACGTATCCATGCGCCATCTGCGCCCCGTGCGTCACGACGGTCCTATCCGTCCACAACGCCTCGCTCCGCGGCTCCTTGTCTCCCGCGATAATGTTCATGTCCATGGTTCACTCCGTGAACCGAAAGCGTGCACCGTGTACCTTGTAACAGTCCAGTTCCACGTCTTTAAAAAGGACTTACATCCGCAAGTCCGCGCGTAAAAGTAGTCCCAGCGGTGATCGTGTCCTTAAACTCCCGGGCTGTTCCAGCCCAACCGGCCGTCGCGGATCGAATCCAACGACCTCCACCGGTCGATTCACGGCACCGAGAGCCGTGTACGGCCCGACTCACTCCTTTATAGGGTAAAAAAACACGGCACCGTTCGGGTACACCGCGCGCTAAACAGGCTGGGCCTAGAGGTTCATTGTTCACGGTCGCTGACCAGCCGGTCAGAACAATGAAAAAATAAAAACACGGATAAAAACACGTAAACACTAAAAAGAAATAAAAACAAAGACCACCAGACAGATGCCAGGTCTGGCCCGTGTGAAGAAGGGTCACACAGAAGGAAAGAAACACGTAAAAAGAAGAAAAAAAAAAAGAAAAGAAGGAAGAAACTGCAGGAGCTCCACTGGACACACGTCTGCCCTCAAGGAGCGACCTGCTCTGCCTGCTCTGCCGGAAACATTGCGAAAAAAAGTTATGGCCATTTGTATATTCACTGTCCCATCGACTTCATTATACAGGAAAAGAATACAAAAATAAATGTGCTTTAAATAGCATGTGAGGAGTCAAACTAGGGGGTCTTCATGATTCTGAATCCATTGCACACATTTGTTTTGCATGAAAAACATTCCTTGGGCTAAATTTCGGCCGGCCAAAAATGTGAAAAGTGACGAGTCATCAAAAAATCATCACTTTTCACAGTTTTGGGGGCTGATGTTTTGCCCTAGGAATGTTTTTCATGCAAAACAAATGCTTGCAATGGATTCAGAATCATGAAGAACCCCTAGTTCGACCCCTCACAGGCTACTCAAAGCACATTTATTTTCTTTTTCTTTTTTTTACTTTGTTTTCCAGTATAGTGAAGTCAGTGGGACAGTGAATATACAAATGGCCATAACTTTTTTTTCGCAATGTTTCCGGCAGAACAGGCCTCTCATTCTGCGGACCTTAATGACCAAACTAATTGATGAAACAGAAATAAAAAGTACGGCATGACATCACAGGTCATCTCCCATTCTGGGCTTGTGGGTCCCTGGCTATCACTCCCCTTCTCCCATTCTGTCTCATTCTGTGTGCGTGCACATGTGCGTGTGTGTGTGTATGTGGATGCATGACTAAAGCTGTGTGTGTGTGTGTGTGTGTGTGTGTGTGTGTGTGTGTGTGTGTGTGTGTGTGTGTGTGTGTGTGTGTGTGTGTGTGTGTGTTTTTCGTTTCCCTTGCCTTATTGACATTTGAGTCTAACTCTGTTTTGACTTGATTCTGAGATTTCCTTATTTGAGTAAAGATACTTTGTTACTTTTCTACCACTCCAGGTGGCTACAGTATCTTGTTTTCCTTCCAATCTGGAAGGAATTAACAATAACATTTTAGAAGAGAACTCTGATACCCATAGTCCTCTATCTCCTTAGTTGCCATAACAACCTTCAATGTCATGTCATTCCAGTCCTGAGGAGGACAGCTGATTAAGCCAAGGTCTTTGGGGCGTCTTACTGGTAAGCCTACTAAGAAAGATTTGACACTGACTGAAGATGTAACTATCTTATGCTTATAAGTCATTTTTGATTTGTTTTGAAAGTGTGAACAGATTGTAAATCTGTTTTGAAAATGTATTTATTTTATTTTATCCATTTAGCCCCAAACATCAACAACATCAGGTTCAGGTTCAGGTTCAGGTTCAGGTTTATTAGTCACATGCATATCCATACAGGTACAGACATACAATGAAATGCTTGTGCCAGGAGCACTCTCAGCCTTATTACACACAAAAACATCAACCCACAACAACATAATTGTATGCCACACCTTGTGTCAAGAGGTGGGAGTATGTTTGTGTTTGGAGTATGTTTTGAATTTTACTGTATGCTTATGCTTTGATTTTTATGGTTTAACGTTTAATTGTTTAATTTTGATTTTAAAACTTTGTATGTTTTAAGTATGTTTGTGTTGTGTGCATTAATCATTCTTTTGTGCCACACAATCCCACTGGCCACTCAACACCTAAGGGCTATCCATGACAACACCACAGCGGAGACAAAAAAGACTGAGTGAAAGGGGCACCACCAACAGACGTGGGCCACCAGTGCATGAGCCAATCAACCGCAGGACCAGAGCTATGCTCTGGTTGTTGGTGAGTAACGGAAATGCACTGTGAAGAAAAACATCTAGGTGGAGAAATTCTGATTGTAAATTGTTGAAATACAAGTGACCTGCCGCCAAGCCCTGTCATCCTCTAGGCCCGACGGACGACAGGCGGTGCAGAGGAACCACCAGAGGCCAGAGGGCAGTGCGAACACGCCATCATCACAGCGGGAGGCCATTGCCTCCCGGGCCTGTGAGTATTCTGAAATCGCACTGTTGAAGATGCCGCTATAATTATGACTGAAGAATCCATTGTATCGATATTAGTGAACTGCCGCAAGCTTCTGTCCGTAGGAGCTGTCTGCTGAACCCCACCTAAAGAACCCTACTTCCACTCTCCGACCCGTCTCCGCCCATCTCCGACCCATCTCCAACAAGACCTCAACCCGATCCTTGGACTTTGCTCTGTCTCCAGCCCTCATCATATCGCGTCTTGGACTTATAGACCCCCTTTTTATTTTATTCTGTCTTATATTCTTCTATTTGTCTTGTTACACCTTGTTTTCTTTTGAACAGGTTGCAGGGGAAGACTGATCAACTAATCTTGTGACTTATCAATCTGATTACAAGGGGTTATTTCATTTATGTGTAAACATGATAACATTTTGTCATTAATGTCATGCTTTTCATGTCAACTCTAACCCTAACGATAATTACAGTTCCTTTTGCTATTGAAGAAATGATTTAACCCTAACCCTTTAACCATCTTTCATCCCACTGTTTGCCTATTTTGTTTTCTTTTGTTGATCTATTTGATAAAAAGATCAATATTAACCAGCCGGTGGATATTGATAGGTATTTTGTTATGGTTCATATCATCTTTTTATCAATACATATTGATGACCACCGGACCCTAAGGCACAGCCCGTGACTGTGCCATGTCATGTACAGCATTTACAAGGCCAGACTTCTGTCTGGTAGAACTGAGGCCTTATCTACTGGAGCCTGTAACTAAAACAATGAGAATTGTTTTGGTATTCTAAGGCTCGGCCTGGGACATCTCATCCAGACACCAGCAAGGACATCTCTCCCCCCAGGAACCCTGTATATGGACATCATATTCCACAGTCAGCGCGAGGGAGGGCTAGGGGTTCCCGATATTGAATGGACATATATTTCCACACGTCTCTCCCACCTACTCAACATGCTTAACAGTGACGACCGGACAGTTAGAGAGCTTGCCAGAGCCTCTCTCCTCCTTGACATGGAGCGGCGCAAAGTGCCACGGGCGAGAGACCTGCCCTCCAGCTTCCTCGGTTTCAAAAAGAAACAAAGTGGAAAGCTGGACACCAACGCAGCTGGATTTGGCGTAAATTCTGACTGGCCGGACTTAAATGACTTATGCAACTGGAGCGACGTCTCCATTCACTGGAGACGAGACGACGCGGAGCCGGTGCGCGCCACGGAGGCTGTAATTACTGACCAGGCAGTCTCTGTGTGCGCAACAGTGTGCCGGGACGACGGCACGTCGTGCGCTCTGCCTATATTAAGCGCGCGCGCGCATCTCCTTGCGCAACGGGAACAAAAGCGGAGACAGCGCTGGACGGGACTTCGGCTGCAGGGGAAGGTTGCCTGCCTTCAATCAGCCGACCACTCAGTGTCCCACTCATTCCTCAAAAACGCAGCTATTGATGAGGAAATCCTCATCTTCACGGTGAAAGCACGTCTCCAAGTACTGCCCACCAAACTCAACCTTTCCATCTGGTATCCCAATAAACATGACTCTTTCTGCCTACATCATGGACAGCAGCACATGATAGAGTCTATGTCTCACATCCTCAATGGTTGTCACTTTTATAAAGGACTTTACACAGCCAGACATGACAGAATTGTCAACATAATAATGAAATCAGTTTGTTCCATCTCTCCTCCTGCTGTGTTCCACTCTAACATCCCAGTGAAACCACACATGTTTGAAAATAGTAACCCCCATGCTTTTGTAAATATTTCTGCTAATACACCTGATATAATCAAAATTGATGAGGAACGCAGGGAAGTCGTCCTACTGGAAGTAGGCTGTACTTTTGATTTCAGCCTGGAGGAAGCCTTCCTCACTAAACAGCTGAAGTATCAGCCACTAGTACAAGCCATTACTCAGATGGGTTACAACTGTCAGCTTGTTGTCTTTATATTTGGCAGCCTAGGCCATGTCCATAGGCTAGTGGTCAGGGGCCTTAGGATTATGGGGCTGACCAAGTGCAGAGCAAAGCAGCTGGCTAAGTACTGCTCAGTCTCCTCCATTATAGGCAGTCGCTGCATTTGGAGGAGGAGGTGTTTTTTGTACCCATAAAAGTGATGTTTTCTTTTTCTTTCTTTGGTAATTGCATGCAAATATCCTGCTTGATTGAAAATTGCGATGCATGATCTTAATATGAAGTATACTTCATCAGGCAACTGAAAGATTTGAGACCTTGTTATGTATTTTATAAAATGTGGACTCAAATAAAGAATTAAAATGTGTGTGTGTGTGTGTGTGTGTGTGTGTGTGTGTGTGTGTGTATATGTTACAGTATGTTTGGGTAACTCAGTACGTTCATTGTAAGAGCGCTTGTTTTGTCGTTCACCACACACCAATCACCACCAGATGGCGACGACAGCCATTCACTAGTGAAGGCGCTGAGGTCACTCGTTTGCGACTCTCTTTCTTTATTTACTAGCCTAGCTCGTAGGGGTGTAACGATATAGTAACTGTATCGAAATATCGTTTTTAACTTAAAAAATCGAAGTAGATCGAAATGAAAAAAGCTAAAATCGAATCGTATCGTTTTATTTTGTATCGTATCGAATCGGCAGTGCAAAGAATCGATTGTATCGATACTACCTACTTGTGCATTGTATTTAGCATTTTTAAGAAAAAAAATGAAAAGGAGGGGTTTAATTACTTTTCCTTTCCATATAGCTACACTGGTTTACGATAAATGTGTATAATCTCTGGGTTCATGTCAAGGTGCAGGTTTGTCAATATACAATGTCCATGTATTTGGCAGATAATCACTGTGTTTACTTATTTATATCCATAATAATACATGTTTCCCTTAAAAACCTGCACTATCCACACCTTTCACACAGATATAATTTCTTTGCTAAATAGTTACTATATCGATTTTAAATTATTGAATCGAATCGTATCGTATCACCATGAATCAACCAAGTATCGTGATATGTATCGAATCGCTATTAAAATGTATCGTTACACCCCTACTAGCTAGTAGCTCGGCAGTGTTTAGCCATTAGCTTACTATGAGCTAGGGAGCGCTCCATTGTAGTCACTTGGACAGGGCGTTTATCGTGGGCTTGTAAATATAACGATTGCATTCACCACGGCTTCGTAACTCCCGCTCTTCGCGGCCACTCGCGCCTGTGGCACGAGGGGGCGAAGAGCAGGACCAAGGTCCGCTGGCCTTCGCGCCGCTTGCAATGTCGTGGACAATCGTGCGGCTCCGCCTGGAGGACGTTGTTTTGGCTCAAAGCGACCGCTTGTTCCGCCCCGTGCCGCACGACGAGTGCTCCGTTTCTCGACCGTACTGTTTCTCTATCAAACCGTGACATATATATATATATATATATATATATATATATATATATATATATATGGCTGAAGGGGTTAATGTATGTTTTGTAATAATAATCAAAACCTATGAAAGTAACTAAAGTTTTCAAATAATTGTAGTGAAGTAAAAGTACAATATTGTCCTCTGAGATAGTATAGGCTAGAAGTAAAAGCACTGACAATTGGAAATACTCCAGTAAATTAAAAGTACCTCAAAAGAACAGTATGCTACTTAAGTAAATGTACTTAGTTACTTTAAACCGCTGCCCTGCCTGTCTAGAGAAATTGTTTCGTTTTTGTTCGAACTCATGATACTTGTGTTGGGGTTGTTTGGGGTTGTTTCAGAACATGCACCATGTGACTGAACATGCTGCTTTCTGCCACAACCCACGTACATTCCTTGTGGTTCTGTGTTTGTGTGTGTGTGTGTGTGTGTGTGTGTGTGTGTGTGTGTGTGTGTGCGCGTGCGTGCGTGCGTGCGTGCGTGCGTGCGTGCGTGCGTGCGTGCGTGTCTGTTGCTCACCTGCCGATGGAAAGTACTATAGGTGTGTGGAGTGTGGCAGATGTGACTTATAGTCATTGGAATGTGTTCCTAAAGGGAGCAACTTTATCCGACACGATGTCACCCAGTTTAACACATTGTGTGCGACCCATCAAATAACTGGAAAACCAACCAATCGCATTTTGGCCCATGCCAATATTTGCAAGCATCTTTAACAATATGGGCAAATGCACAGTATCAAAAGCCTTGGATAGGTCAATAAACAAGGCTGCGCAGACCTAAGAATCTTCCCAGGCTTCCTTGATGTCATCTAAGACAGTAAGGCAAGCCGTAACGGTACTATGCTTTGATCTAAACCCAGACTGCATGGTGTTTAGGATCTTATAATGATCAATAAATTGATTTACTTGAACAGATACCTGCGCTTCCAGGATTTTAGCTAAAGCAGAACGATTAGAAATTGGCCTATAATTGTTTACATCAAGGGGATCACCTGCCTTGAGGATGGGGGAAACATGGTATGCTTGCTTCCACACCAAAGGAATATTCTGAGAAGTTAATGAAAGATTAAATATGTCAGTTATCGTTTGGGCTAAAACTGACGCAGTTATTCTCAGAAGATAGGGGTTGAGACCATCTGGTCCCGGAGCCTTTTTGGGGTCCAGAGAATATATATATATATATATATATATATATATATATACCGGTATATATATATATATTAGGGCTGGGATGCGATTAAAAAAATCAAATTAATTACAGGCTTTGTAATTAATTATTTGTTGTACGAGTGAATCAACAAGTGAGTTTTTAAAATCTAAATTTCACATCCACTGTGCTAAGCAAAGCGCTCTGATCGGCTACTTCTCCCTTTGCGTTTGTTTTCTCTTCTTGGTTGGTGCATGGCTATGATCGGTATGACCGAAACTGAAGGTTCTGTGGTGCAAACTAACACTTACACAACCTTTAATAGTTTTCAGTTTCAGTCTATTTTTATTTATAGTGAAATCATCACCCCAAGGGGTCTCTATGCACTTCACAACAGTACAAGTCATATACCGGTATATAAAAACAGTCATACAGCAAAAGCATCATCATAAAAAAAAAAAAAAAAAAACAACAACAAAGACAATAAAATAAAATGTGTGCATCAAATACTACGTTTTAATGAAGTCTCATTGTCAACAGTAACTGTGTCATGATGGAGGCCATGCTTGCGTGTGCGTGCGTGAGTGAATACCCACTGCGCCACTGTTATTGTGTACAAGGCAAGCTGTGAACTTTGAACTCACGCTTAAAATCTCCTCTCGCAATACTTCTGGGTGCTATTGACCCAGTGCGCATGCAGAAGTGTCAGCTTGTAAGATTCAAGATTCAATAACTTTATTGCCATGTCAACAAGTTGATAGGAATTTGTCTTGGTTCACTCTCAAACATAAAACAAAAAACAAAAACAAGGACAGTGCACATATACAGACACCCATAAACACACATAAACAGTAAACAACAGGAAACAAACACCAGCAGCAATACACAATGTACACAATAATGGTGGCGCCCAGTGGGAATTGACACTTTGTAGCGACTACTGGCATTACGTACGACAGACATTTACCAAATTTGTTTTATTTTCGAGCGATAGAAACAAGCAGATTATCTCTGACCGCTCCTTTCTGGAGCTGTGGTCAAGTCGGGCAAATGGACAAAACTGCCTGTTATGAAAAAGAAATACACTTGGACCTGGTGAGAGAACCTCAGAGTTACTATAAGGGTCTGGCAAATCTTTGTGCCACGGCCCGAGTTTTCCGAGTTGGGTCCGAAATTGCATTATTTATTTTTTTAAGAAATGTTTTTATTTTTTGGATTATTATTTTATTTTATTTTATTTTGTGTACTTCCTACTATCTACTAGGCATGATCGCGATCGCGAAAATGCATGCTTGACGCCCAGACCAACTCCATCTTTCAAACATGGCATCCATGTTTGTTTACATTTGAAGAAAACATGATGGCTGCTATCTCATGAATGCCTGAACGGATTTCTAAGCAGATGTTTTTGTTTGAAAGCTGTGAACGGTGCGCACACACGTGGTGCATGATCCGTGCATGATCTGTGCATGATCCATGCACTGTTGTGCACGTTAAAAACAAAATCGTATCAGTTCAGCAGTAAGTCACCATTTTTTAAAGGGCAGCAAATGAGAAAAATGCAATTGGAATTTGCACGTGATGCGAGTCACCTGTCACATTCCGTCATACCATTTGAATTTTCTCCATTCAAGTCAATGGGGGAAAAAAATCATTCACTAATAAATTAATGGCCATATAGGCTATGGAGATCTCTGTGTCAGTCCTTATCCCTTTTATGCCCATATATGGAGATCCCTGATGTCATCAATATTAAGCCCATATCTTGGAATGCCCATGTATGGACATATTGAGTCAGTCTCATGTGGTCTATGATGTCAGACATAGGCGGCAGGTCTGTGGGGGATGGGGGGTTGCGGCACCCTGCGACATCGAGCCGAAATGAACAAGTATGGCTTTGCTTGAGGGGAAGCCCTCTGCCCTGCATTCCTGTGGGGGGCTGGTGTGGGGTCTGTGGGAGAGATTGAAACTAACCGTTGGGAGGCGGAGCGCTCCCATAGCCTATTTGCATGTATGCAAACGTTGCCTATAGTTCTTTTGTTTTAACCTGGCAGGTAGAGCGCTGAAACAAGTCCTGACTATCCCTGTAACGTCATGCAGCTCAGAGAGGTCATGTTCAGGGCTGCAGAGACTGAAAACCTATCTGCGATCCACAATGGAACAAGCAAGACTAAACCATCTTACTCTGCTGAACTATCACACGGAGGAGGCACTGAAACTTGACCTTCATATCCTGTACATCTGCAAGGAGTAGCACCTTCCTCACTAAGAAATAAATGGTATTTGGTTTTGTTTTGCTGCAAGCACTTGTATGCTTTGTTCACTATATATAATAGGCTGTTGCAATAGCGTGGTCATGGTTATAATACTATTTTTTCTTTCTTTTCATTTTCTTTTCTTTCATTTAGTACTGCATGATGCACGAATACAAGGGCGAGACGGCACAGTGGCAGACAACAGGAGAGAGGGAGCAATCGAGGGAGGGGGGGAGAGAAATGTTTCTTCCAGACCCTAACCTACAAAAACGAACTATAAGCTTGTGCACGGAGTAGGCCCTATACGTTAGGCCTATCTTTGTGAGATCGTCAATAAATGTCTTTAAGCAACACAATGCCATTAGCTAGTTCATTTGATACTATGGTGCTTAACTGTTGAAACATGCTGAACATTCATTGTAAAATTGTACCACTGTCAGGCCTGGAATTTTATTTCGTCATTTTAGGGGCAAGGCCACTTGGCCTTTAGTGTTTTGAGGGCACAAAGGCCAAGTGCCAGGGCAGGAAGGCCATCCATTAAAACAGTGATTTTAAGTCCATGTCATAATTAATTTTGCTTAAATAATAAGTATAAACTAAAACTGTTGACATTTTAGTCTATAGGTTTTTGTCATCATGACAATGATTTTACCCCTTTATTGGACAAAGATTGCCATGTAATCATAATTATTTCACACAGCATTTCCTCTCATCCTTTTGATGAAAAAAACTATTTTAGGAATACAGTACAAGACAACACCTGTTAGTCTGGTGGGATTTCAGAAAAAAAGGTCTTCTATAAGGAGGTTAGAGAGATTTGGGGTAAAAGTGGGGTAACAGGCTATTTTACATAATTCAAGGGTGCTGAATCTGAAAAACATGGTACCCAAGCTACATTTTTTGGTTTTGACCTTCTAATTTGCATAACAAAATGTCTGCAGATTTTGCACTATTTCTTCAATAACGTATTAACAAAGCAAGCTAAACTGACAAATAAAGTGCATACAGGCCTATCTATGATCTGAGGATCAGACAATGTGTGTTACAGTAGGTATTTCTAATGTAATTAGTGGTAAACTTACTCCTAAATATGCAAATTAGAGGCCACCATTACATAAAACGTTTAGTATGCTACTCAAAGGGGTCCATACACATGTCCTTAAATACCTAAAATACAGATTTAGATGATCCTACTTAAAAAGCATGGGAAAAGTACACATTTGGTTCCTGATGACCAAAAATATATTGAAGTAAATGGATTGACTTTCATGGGAATTTCTGCCTTGTATAACTGAATTGGATAACTGAACTGGAATGAGTTACAGCCAGAGAACTGGTAGGCCTACTGACACCTGCAACTGGTGCTATTGAACTCGGGGATGTGAGAACCAAGACGTTGAGTGGTTCCTGCATGGGCTGGGTTATAGGAGACAAAGTCCCCCCAAAATATGGTGCTCAGTAGACTTAAGCTTTCACGTTAAAACACTAATCTTCATGTCTACTCTAACTTGTATGCAGGATTCAATATTTAGATATTTGATATTAATTTGATTGCAGGTGTTCATGCTCCACGGTGACACACACACACACACACACACACACACACACACACACACACACACACACACACACACACACACACACACACACACACACACACACACCGACACACACGCGCGCGCACGCACGCACGCACGCACACACACACACACACACACACACACACACACACACACACACACACACACACACACACACACACAGCACTTGTAGGCATTCATTAGAAGGACAATGTCAGTCACCAGAAGCAAGCTGTGTTTTCAATGAGTCTTAACTCAGTTAACATGAAGTTGGAAGTTGAATGGCCGGGGTAAGATGAGCCACCTTTCACGTGTCCTGGAAGCAAGAATGGATGGCAGTACAATCTAAACATCTAGATATATTCAGGATGTTTTCTATCATTAATTTGATCAGTTATCAGTTATATAAAAAAAGTGGTCAAGTGGCTCAGATTGCCCCAGGTTAAGTACCATGCATAGTAATACATAAGGACCGCAAGTCTACACTAGAAACGGAGGGGGAGAGTGATTTAATCCGTTAGCTCCGTAGGTCTGTCCGTTTTTCTCTCTGTACGTAACCTTACGGACAACACTCAACCCGACGGATTAAAACCGATAAAAATTTACGTACGCATGAACTACCCATGGCGAACTTTTGTCAACCGTGGCAGTAGTGAGGAAAATTACTTATAAGACAGCGGTTCTGAAACTATGTGTCCCAGCAAGAAATATATTTTAGCAAGAAATGGGGAAAAAGGAACGTCATTGCCGACTCCTCACAGGCTCAAGCGGCTTTAATGGCATGAGAAAACATACACATAAACGCGTGCGCGCGCACACACACTCACACCACCTCTCCTCCAACAGCGAGACGGGTGCAGTGCATTGTGTTTTGTAATTATTACTCAGTTATTACTGATCAAGTTTCACCGTATGTGGCACATTTCAGTTCTTTTTTTTTCCTTTTCTCAGTTCACTTTTTTTCTGGAAACTTTCGGGTCAGATTTGTGGGTGTCTGGGTCTATTTTCAAGTTCCTTGTCTTTAAAAAAAAAAGTGCAGTTTTTGCTAAAGGGACAAAATACATAGTTAAAATATTGCTTACAGCACTTGATCATCTGATCAGATGATTTGTGGTTTGTCTGAACACGTATTTGCAAGTTCCTTGTCTTTAACAAAAAAAGGAACAAAGGTTATGTGGGGTTTCAATTCCTTCTTTGTTTGTTTCCGCAGGAGAATTTGGGGAATTCTGCCTGGACAGATACTAGACTTTTGAGGCCATCAGGCTGAGTCACTCTGCTAAAGCACTAGGGTGACTAGACCCATGTGTCAGTATGGCTGTAACTCATTCTGGGGATGAGTTATACAAGGCAGAAATCCTCATAAAGTCTATTTATGGTATGTCAATCCATTTACTTCAATATAGATTTTGGTTATCAGGGACCAAATGTATACTTTTCGCAAGGTTTTTACATGGGATCATCTAAACCTATATTTTAGATGTCCCAAGAATGCCAAAAATACAGGTAAGTAGAAAATAAAAGAAAATAAGGGTATGCGTATGTAACAGCTGGGCTTCGAACCCGGGCCTCCCACGTGAAAGTATAAAATCTTAACCATTACCCCAAAGGGATAGGCCAAGGCTTTAAACTACTCTGCTACACAGAGTACTAAACCAGTACTTTGAACACTAAACCATTTTCTGTAATGGTGGGCTCTAATTTGCATATTTAGGAGTACCACTAATTACTTACACAGTACACACATTTTCTGACATAGATATACACTTTATTTGTCAGTTTTGCTTGTTTTGTTATAGAGTTATTGAAGAAATCGGCAGCCATGTTGTTATGCAAATTAGAAGGTTAAAAACTAATACTTGGGTACCATGTTTTTCAGATTCAGCACCCTTGAATTATGTAATATGGCCTGGTACCCCACTTTTACCTCAAACTGCCTCTAACAATCACATTTTTCAGAAATCCCACCTGTCTATGTCCTGGTTATATAACCAATGTCTAGTTCAACCAACTGATCTCAGTACATTACACTAGTACACTACATACAGTACAGTACAGTATAGTAAGACAACACCAGGCAGTAGACAATGGCCGCGTTTCCCAAAGTGCAGGTCGTACGAGGGCCTTCGCTCGGCTGCGGTCCTTACTATTATTGCCGTTTCTCAAACGCGTTTGTAAGCGCCTCTCGTAAAACAGCCTTCGCACGCCAGTAGGCTGGCCAGAGCCTTGTATTAGAGAATTCTGCCAACTCTGGCCCCATGTGAACGGAGATGGTGCAACTCTCTCCTTGAATGGCTCTGGGCTTCGATTGATAGGACGTCAGCAGCTGCGCTCCGAAATGAATTTCAGCGGCTTGTGTGATTGTATCGGGCCGGCCCATCAATAAAACATGATACAACACTGAAAATTAACACACTTTTTGCGCTGTTGGTAGGCTGACTGACCGCACAAACCCCTTGTTTTAATTTGAAACTGCATGCAAAGCTGCAAAGTGCTGTTGCCTGTTGGTAGGCCTATAACTGACTGCACAAATTGACTTAACTGCCCGTCTTAAATATATATTTTTTGTATTTTATAGGCTAGGCCTACAGTATTGTAGACTAGAGCATTGGTTCTCAAAATGAGCTCTGTATCGTTTATATCGATCTGCTGAAGCGGGAGTCGAACCCGAGGCTCTCAGTCATTAGTCCAACTCACAACTCGTCATGCTAATAAGCCTGTGTTCAGTTACAAAGGCTGTTGTCCGCCCCGTCTTGGCTGTAATAATTATAGGGCTACAATTAGTTATATGAACCAATGGACCCTCATCATCCTAGCCTGATTTCAGACTCAGCGCTGGAGAACCAGTCCTCAACCAGTCCGCTCAGAGAGTGGGCTGAGCCAGGCGATCATCATCCTACAGTACACTCTCAACTTGTGAGTTTCATTTTGGAACCATTTGGTTCCTGTCCTGACTCCAAACGTCCTAACTAAAATATAACAGCCCTGTCTCTTTACCTCAGTGTTGTGTTGGCACGACACACAAGGGGCTAAAATGGCGCAGGGCTGTTATATTTTAGTTTGGAAGTTTGCAAGTTAGGAACCCAATGGTTCAAAAATGTAGGCTAACTCTCAGAGTGTAGGATGATGAGTGCCTGGCTCCAGCACACTGTCTGAGCGGACTGGTTCTCGCTGAGTCGTGTTGGCACGAGGGGTTGTGTGTTGGACTAGCGACTGGATGATCCGAGTTCTATCACCGCTTTCATGCATCACTGCATGCCTTTTAGCTGGGGAGAGGGGACCCCCACTGGTCCACGGACCCACTTAACAAATGAGGCAGCCTATAAGCTTGTTCTTTTTTATGTAAGTGTGTGTTGTGGTGCGCTATTTCTAAGTAGCCTATATACCTATATCAAAGCAAGCGACACGCATAACATAAAACATATAGTTCACCTTTGTATGTTTTATTTATTTATTATATAAATATAAATATATAGTTCACTTGTTTATTTTGTATAGCAGGTGTGTAGAATAGCCTACTCTACCATCCACAAGACTTGGATAGCTTTTTAAATAAACTTTCATAGTTATACTTAGTTATATAGTGCTCAGTTTTCTATGAAGGGTGCTTACGGGCGCCCCAGCGCACCCTTAAAAAAACATCATACAGACACGTCTGCAGCACCCGTGGGAAACTTGCGGGAAAGGTGTTTGCTTCTAAAATCCTCCTTACGATGGCCATTCGTATGAGGTGTGCATTCAACCGTCATCACAGCTATTTGGTTCCATTGTACGAGACGACCGGTTTCCTGAAAGCCCTCGTTGCTCTTGATTGACAGGTGCCTGCGCAGGCTGCAAAGGACAATTTTGGTCTCTGATCTTTGGTCAAGTGGCTCAGATTGCCCCAGGTTAAGTACCTTGCATAGTAATACATAAGGACCGCAAGTCTACACTAGAAACGGAGGGGGAGAGTGATTTAATCTGTTAGCTCCGTAGGTCTGTCCGTTTTTCTCTCTGTACGTAACCTTACGGACAACACTCAACCCGACGGATTAAAACTGATAAAGATTTACGTACGCATGAACTACCCGTGGCGAACTTTTGTCAACCGTGGCAGTAGTGAGGAAAATTACTTATAAGACAGCGGTTCTGAAACTATGTGTCCCAGCAAGAAATATATTTTAGCAAGAAACGGAAAAAAAGGAACGTCATTGCCGACTCCTCACAGGCTCAAGCGGCTTTAATGGCATGAGAAAACATACACACAAACGCGCGCGCACACACACTTACACCACCTCTCCTCCAACAGCGAGACGGGTGCAGTGCATTGTGTTTTGTAATTATTACTCAGTCCGGGTGGTTAAATCTGTACTCTCCTGGAGTTGCATTTACTGCGATAACGTTGCCGATAGACAGCTGCTGCAGAACCAGTCCAGACTGTTACCAAACATCACTTCGGGTCGTCGGTTCAAGACATTCTGTGGTTCTACATATTTTGGCTAAAAATGCTTCTGTTTACACGTGTGCTGTGCAGAACCACTTCCATGTGGCGCACGGCCCGAACAGGAGCAGAGAGTGGGTCGGCACGTAAATAACGTGGAGAGGAACTATGCATGTCGACGGATCTACCATACGTACTCTCTCACCCAAAAGTGTACACAAAATCAAGCATACGTAACTATAAACGGCCCTTTAGGGGTAAGTCAATCTGGCCAGCCATCGCCAAGGAAAAGTTCAGTCGCTCTTTTCTCTTGAGTTCAGTTATAACTCGAACTCAGTTAGGCTCAGTTTACAGCAAACACTTATGCAACAATGATTCACAGAACTTGTCAAATGCTAATGACAACACTTGATCAAGTTTCACCTTATGTTGCACATTTCAGTTTTTTTCCCTTTTCTCAGTTCACTTTTTTCTGGAAACTTTCAGGTCAGATGATTTGTGGGTGTCTGGGTCTATTTTCAAGTTCCCTGTCTTTAAAAAAAAGTGCAGTTTTTGCTAAAGGGACAAATACATAGTTAAAATGTTGCTTACAGCACTTGATCATCTGGTCAGATGATTTGTGGTTTGTCTGAACAGTGAACACGTATTTCCAAGTTCCTTGTCTTTAACAAAAAAAGGAACAAAGGTTATGTGAGGCACACACACTGATAGATATTTTGTTATGGTTCATATCATCTTTTTATCAATACATATTGATGACCACCGGACCCTAAGGCACAGTCCGTGACTGTGCCATGTCATGTACAGCATTTAAGGCCAGACTTATGTCTGGTAGAACTGAGGCCTTATCTACTGGAGCCTGTAACTAAAACAATGAGAATTGTTTTGGTATTCTAAGGCTCGGCCTGGGACATCCAGACACCAGCAAGGACATCTCTCCCCCCAGGAACCCTGTATATGGACTCTTTGTCTTATTATTTGTGGACAAAAAACATATCCTATGAACTGTTGAAACGTCATCCATTGACTGACCAAATGACCATACATAAACTCATGTCAAAACATAATTTGTCAGAGAGAGCACAAACCATTGATTATTCTGTTGTACCTTTGTCTTGAATACTCTCTCTCCATAGTAAAACATTCCATTCTCACTCTGATCACTCTCCTGTCTTATTTCTGTGTGATGGATTATTGTATCTCATATGGGAATAAGAAGGTGTTGTTGTTTACAAATAATATATTTATCAAAATGGTCCTACGTCGCCGCGTACTAGTCCGGGCGAGGAGGCACTTTCTCTCCCCCACTGTGGGTCTGTGTTACAATACGTATCGAAAAGAACCAGCTGTGAGTTTGGAAGTTTACTGTGTTTTCAGACAAGTTTATTATTTTGACAACAGTACAATTTATTTGATAACATTCCCTGCTTGGACATCCGCCACTGGATCGCTGGACACATGTTTTCTGATTAAATGCTCCACGGTCCGAGGACGGATCCTTATGCACCATCGGTGACCAGAATATTATTTTAAGATAAGCATATTGTTTTCTTCAGTTATCTACGCAACGAGTCGCTTCTCAGTTTGAATTATTGTTTTGATTTTTGATATTTAAGGGAGTAGGACAAGGCTAAATAATGTTTTAGTATCGCTCATTCTCTATTTTATCTTCACTTGAGTAAACACATAAATTGCCCGGACACATCCTATCATATTGTCTGTGCCAACATAGGGGAATTACAGTAAGCCTAGACACCATTCATTATATCATTCTTTTAAATTATAACATTTGTAATTAGCTTTAAAAAGTTTTTATTAATCCTTTATATTTTACTGTTGACATTATGGGGAATTCTCATTCCCCGCCTCACACATCCCACTCAGTGGATTCCAGAAACACACCCATGCCACACACTGGACATCCCCTCAGACAGGGACCTATTAACAAAATTGATAAATCACTTCTTGGAAGTGATGATGATGATGAGGTGTTATTTGACAGAACTAAAATGACCCATTCTCCACTTTCTCAAGGTGTGGACCCGATTGAACCTGCTGTCGGTGGACCCTCAGGAATCCTTTCTCCCCACCATGCCACACGTGAGAAACCAAAACACACACTTGATGTTAAGGAAACAACACTACTCGCTCCCATGATAGCCAATCCACAAGGAGATGGCTCACTGTCTTATTATAAATGGAACCTAGAAGACATTCAAAATGCTGCAGATAATTTACCACATATACTCTCCGATACGACCGAATGGGAGAAAGCTCTCAGAGCCGAGATAACAGAACTCAGGCTTAATACTAGGGAGGTCAGGCATTTGATTACAAAATGTTGCCCGAAAATAAAGTCATACCAAATTTCTTTTGGGGCTGAGATGTCCAGAAACGGTCGCCCGTTCCAGTGTAACTGTACGGAACACGAGGAGGCTGTGAACAAAATGATAGAGAATGCAAAATCTCTCATGCGTGCCAACTTTGATTCATCTGTCCTTTTTAAAACCAAACAGAAAACCGGAGAAAATGTTATGGAATGTTTGTGTGTGTGTGTGTGTGTGTGTGTGTGTGTGTGTGTGTGTGTGTGTGTGTGTGTGTGTGTGTGTGTGTGTGTGTGTGTGTGTGTGTGTGTGTGTGTATATATGGCTGAAGGGGTTAATGTATGTTTTGTAATAATAAAAACCTATGAAAGTAACTAAAGTTTTCAAATAATTGTAGTGGAGTAAAAGTACAATATTGTCCTCTGAGATAGTATAGGCTGGAAGTAAAAGCACTGACAATTGGAAATACTCCAGTAAATTAAAAGTACCTCAAAAGAACAGTAGGCTACTTAAGTAAATGTACTTAGTTACTTTAAACCGCTGTCCTGCCTGTCTAGAGAAATTGTTAAGTTTTTGTTCGAACTCGTGATACTTGTGTTGGGGTTGTTTGGGGTCATTTCATTACATGAACCATGTGACTGAACATGCTGCTTTCTGCCACAACCCACGTACATTCCTTGTGGTTCTGTGTGTGTGTGTGTGTGTGTGTGTGTGTGTCTGTGACAAAATGTATATGTGGAAAAACTAGCTGTTTCCCCCCCTTTCTATTTGCAAATATTGATGGACTGATGTAGTGAAGCCTATAATAATTTTAATGATTAAGCCTATATACTTTTATGTTCATAATTATTATTCCCTTCTTCTCTGCTGACAGTAGGCTACATATAAGCATGATTCATAATAAATCACTATCTCACAACGCTGTGTAGCACAACGCATTGTGAGTTTGTAGATTGCGCATTCTGCGCAACACCGCTGCACGTCAAGTCACAAATTGGTTGTTAGTGAATTGAGTGCAGCTGCAAGCCTACTTGTGCAGAAAGACAGACAGACTGCCAGAGAACGCTAAACATTCAGCCTTATCTGCTTCTAGTTGGCAAGAGAAATGACACATGATCACTATCCAAAAGCACAAAGAAGAGGAAATAGTGAAAAGGGGAATTTTAAAGAGGAAGTTTAAAGAGGAATATGGACAGCAAACGTTGTGTTTATCCTATCTGGTCTCATCGATGCAAAGCCCCTTTAGAAGCACATGAACGGCTTTGCCGTGACATTTTTGGCTGCTTGCAAGGATTTTAGACAGCACCACAATATGGAATGGCACCTTCAAAGTTTGGCCACATTCTCATAATATAATTCGGTTTAGTCGTGCGAATGGGAGGGGTGAAGTTGCCACATTCTTGCATATTTAATTGATACGTTTGCGCTCACACTGCACACTGAGTCATCCGAAACAAGGAATGGCTGAGTACACGTCATCTGTCATAAGAGCCTCCCACTCATCTTGAATACAATTCCTGCTATATATATATATATATATATATATATATATATTTTACTGTATCCTGTATCCTGTATCCTTCATGAGAGTAACACGTGTTCTTATGTTCCTCTTCAAAGGCTTGTGCGTCGTCTGTTCTGGTGTTGCTGCTTCTCAGTTAGTTGGACCTAGTCTCGCGTAGCTAGACAACTATTCCACAATCTCTGAATGCTGTATAGAGTCTGGAACCACAGCTCCCGAACAACGAGAAACGGAAGTAGTCACTGCTGCACGGAACTGTAGTCCCATTGGAAACATAACAGAAACACACTAGCACAGACAAAGTCATT
Organism: Nannobrachium achirus; assembly: GCF_963921795.1. Classification (NCBI taxonomy): domain Eukaryota; kingdom Metazoa; phylum Chordata; class Actinopteri; order Myctophiformes; family Myctophidae; genus Nannobrachium; species Nannobrachium achirus. The sequence continues at coordinate 37,427,826 of NC_137831.1, read as the reverse complement.
ATAATGAACTTCGCAAATCACGGGAGTCAACAGTCTGGCCGTCCTTCATTAAAGTTTTCTTTTTCCACTTGCCAATGGCCCACCGTCACCTTCCGACCCCACCTGGGATCGCGAGCCATTGTCTGCTCTGCAACAGTGATTACTGTTACATTTTACTACTAACTAACACTTTTTTTACTATTAACTAACACTTACACAACCTTTAATAGTTTTCAGTTTCAGTCTATTTTTATTCATAGTGAAATCATCAACCCAAGGGGTCTCTGTGCACTTCACAACAGTACAACAAGTCATATACCGGTATATAAAAACAGTCATACAGCAAAAGCATCATCATAAAAACAATAATATAACAAAAACAACAAAGACAATAAAATAAAATGTTTGTGGTCAGTTTTAATGAAGTCTCATTGTGGACAGTAACTGGAGGCCATGCTTGCTTGTGCGTGTGTGCGTGTGTGTGTGTGTGTGCGTGTGTGTGTGTGTGTGTGTGTGTGTGTGTGTGTGTGTGTGTGTGTGTGTGTGTGTGTGTGTGTGTGTGTGTGTGTGTGTGTGTGTGTGTGTGTGTGTGTGGAAAAGACGGTGCCATCTATACCCATAGTTTGTGTGTTTCATGCTCTGCCCTATAGCTTAGGGAATCAAGGACATTATTTGTGAACATGATCTTTTGCACCGTATACTGTTGTCTCTTATTACTATTGGATTTTGATGATTTATGTCTCTAATCGTAATCCAATAAATGAATTCAAATGTGTGTGTGTGTGTCTGTTGCTCACCTGCCGATGGAAAGTACTGTAGGTGTGTGGAGTGTGGCAGATGTGACTTATAGTCATTGGAATGTGTTCTGGGGCAGGATTCTGCATGTCTGTGCTGTGCATGGGCACAGCAGTGTCTGTTTAACAACTGTTGTCTGCGACACATTACCATGAGTTTTTGGGCCAGGGCCCTCTGAACGGCTCTCCAATGATTGGCAAAACAATACAATTTGAATGATGTTGCTTTCATAATGAACACGATAAATGGGAACTTACTGTTTGTTCCATTAATCCAACCTCAACACACTCGATTGACTGATAGAAATAAAATATCATGCTCGATTTAAAGAAAGAGACTTGTGTAGTGTGAAATACTTTAACGATCCGATGAGTCCCTGACACGTATATCTACATGTACATTGACCAACATGATATTTTACATTTTCAAGTTTAAACTTGAACAAAATGTATTCACTTAATTTAATATCACATTTCCCTTTTGCAAATAGTCATATTAATTTTCTTAACAGTTATTTAAACAATTTAAATGTTGTTATTCTGAACCTTTTAATATTTGCAATTGTTCATACAATATTGACATTTTCTCTTAAAGGCCCGCTGACACGCCCGAAATTATAATAGTATGAAAACGGTCTGAAACAGTCTGAAGCTCATGTCACAGTGTAATCTGCCCCTCGCCCCCCAACAACAGCTGATTGGCTGTATATCAGTTGAATATCAGTTGATTGTCTTATAATTGCGCATTCCCACAATGACATCATAAAATATGAACTCATATTTTAAGATGACTTTTTAAAGTGACAGTTAGGTGACAGTACCCCTTTAAATGAGTGCATATGGGTGAACACATATTACATGCCTGAGGTTCAGAGGTTGGCATGCCAAAATGAGCTTGCGCAATGTGAGATTTTTTATAAGGCATTGCAAACAGCCACAGGCTGTATCAGTTTCTATCAAAGCCATAGACACTAAAACAACACAACACATATAAGAACACAAACACACAGGTTGGGACAAGTGGCATGGCAAGGAAAGTACAGTGGTTGGCAGAGTGACTATGAACTCAGATACCCATTGCGATATTCAGAGGCAGATCGTCAGAGAGGCATGCGTTAACTTCCACTTCAGAAGTGTGCCGGTCAAGCTGAATCTTTGTCATTGCACTGATCAAGTAACACCCAAGGCATTGATCATGTTAAAAACTGCTAACTATATTGAAAATTACTAGTTGTAGTAGTTATCACTGGTCATCTCTAGTTGCTTTGTGTGTTCCTACAGGGCCAGGTCCAAGCTTTTTAGTCTTCCAGACCTTCCTTGGGGTAAATTCTAATCAGGCCATGAACCTCGATTTGCACATAATATCAGTAACATGCACCTGTTTTTTTCTTTTGTTTTTTTTCTTCGCCTTGGGAATATTGCGAAACTTAGGTCGATTGTTTGTCATTCGGACCTAGAAATTATTATCCATGCCTTTGTGTCCTCCCTCCCTGACTATTGCAACTCAGTTCTCACCTGCCTCAATAAAACATCCATAGATCGCCTTCAATTCATCAAAACACAGCAGCAAGACTGTTAACTAGGTCCAGCAGAAGGTGTCACATTACTTCAATTTAGGCCTCTTTGCAGTCTTTGACCTGTCACCCAAGAAGGTCACAGATCATCTGTTGGCATGGTGTCCATGACCTGTGCATCCTCAGCTTCAGTTGTGCACATGATGAAACTTGAATACAGACATGTCTTGCGCATGGTAGGGTTTGATACCTTCAAGGCTTGTCCCAGGTCTAAAGTAATCAACGTGACCTGTCACCTTGATGACTTATGGACATCTAAACTGACATAGACTGTAAGATCCTTCTCAATAAACTAAAATCCAGTGTCCAGTTATCCAGTGTCTCTGTGAGGGTCATTACCATGAGTTGTTGGGCCAGGGCCCTCTGAACGGCTCTCTAATGATTGGCAAAACAATACAATTTGAATGATATTTTTTAAACCTCAAAATGTTGCTTTCATAATGAACATGATAAATGGAAACTTACTGTTTGTTCCATTAATCCAACCTCAACACACTCGATTGACTGATTTATCGATTTAAAGAAAGAGACTTGTGTAGTGTGAAATACTTAAACGATCCGATGAGTCCCTGACACGTATATCTACATGTACATTGATCAACATGATATTTTACATTTTCAAGTTTAAACTTGAACAAATAATGTATTCACTTAATTTAATAACACATTTCCCTTTTGCAAATAGTCATATTAATTTTCTTAACAGTTATTTAAACAATTTAAATGTTGTTATTCTGAACCTTTTAATATTTGCAATTGTTCATACAATATTGACATTTTCTCTTAACTCATTCTGTGCCGATCCCGAACTAGTTCGGCTTTATTTCAATCCAATACAATTTTTTTTTTATTAATTCACTTACCCCGAGCTGCTTGTAGAGTCGTGGGTGGTCCTGGCTCGCTAGCCGCTAGCCAGTTAGCCATTCTACTCTGTCCGACGATATATTCCATTAAAAATGGTTTAAAATACATTTTTGAGCTCCCCAATGTTCACCCGATGTTCGGCGCCGCTTCCGATGAGTACACGAGGGTGCCGATCCCGAAGTAGTCCGGCTTTTTTTAATGAAATGAATAAAATGATAAGAGGCCTTCTGAAGCCTGGCCTGATTTTTCTAGCTACTAGCCGAAAGCTAGCAACTTCCCGGCCGGCCGCTATTTGCGAACGAAATCGCCAATCGCCGCCTAATCCAATGAAAGACCACATCTTTGAAGGCTTATATCTCTGGATTGTGTCTTTAGGGAAGCGGCGCGAGGTTTATTTACGGCGAAATCGCCCAAAAATGATCTTTTAGATGACAAAATGGGAATAGCCATTCTGTTAGCATTATCATCCGGGACATTTCCATGACGTGCATGAACGTGAGCACGTGAGGTCCTGGAAGGTGAGGTCCTGGAAGCTAAAGCGCTCGCCTATGAGAGATACCCTGGCATTCTATGGCCCCTAGAGGGCGCTGGCACCCAATGAGTTAAAGGCCCGCTGACACGCCCCGAAATTATAATAGTATGAAACAGTAGGTCACGTGGTCTCTCTGAGAACGGTCTGAAACAGTCTGAAGCTCATGTCACAGTGTAATCTGCCCCTCGCCCCCCAACAACAGCTGATTGGCTGTATATCAGTTGAATATCAGTTGATTGGCTTATAATTTCCCACAATGACATCATAAAATATGAACTCATATTTTAAGATGACTTTTTAAAGTGACAGTTAGGTGACAGTACCCCTTTAAATGAGAGCATTCATCCAAATGAAGGATACCACTTCCCACCCGTATGGGTGAACACATATTACATGCCTGAGGTTCAGTAGGTTGGCATGCCAAAATGAGCTTGCGCAATGTGAGATTTTTTATGAGGCGTTGCAAACAGCCACAGGCTGTATCGGTTTCTATCAAAGCCATAGACACTAAAACAACACAACACAACACATACTGTACCATAAGAACACAAACACACAGGTTGGGACAAGTGGCATGGCAAGGAAAGTACAGTGGTTGGCAGAGTGTGACTATGAACTCAGATACCCATTGCGATATTCAGAGGCAGAGCGTCAGAGAGGCATGCGTTAACTTCCACTTCAGAAGTGTGCCGGTCAAGCTGAATCTTTGTCATTGCACTGATCAAGTAACACCCAAGGCATTGATCATGTTAAAAACTGCTAACTATATTGAAAATTACTAGTTGTAGTAGTTATCACTGGTCATCTCTAGTTGCTTTGTGTGTTCCTACAGGGCCAGGTCCAAGCTTATCAGTCTTCCAGACCTTCCTTGGGGTAAATTCGAATCAGGCCATGAACCTCGATTTGCACATAATATCAGTAACATGCACCTGTTTTTTACTTTTGTTTTTTTTTCTTCGCCTTGGGAATATTGCGAAACTTAGGTCGATTGTTTCTCATTCGGACCTAGAAATTATTATCCATGCCTTTGTGTCCTCCCTCCCTGACTATTGCAACTCAGTTCTCACCTGCCTCAATAAAACATCCATATCGCCTTCAATTCATCAAAAACACAGCAGCAAGACTGTTAACTAGGTCCAGCAGAAGGTGTCACATTACTTCAATTTAGGCCTCTTTGCAGTCTTTGACCTGTCACCCAAGAAGGTCACAGATCATCTGTTGGCATGGTGTCCATGACCTGTGCATCCTCAGCTTCAGTTGTGCACATGATGAAACTTGAATACAGACCATGTCTTGCGCATGGTAGGGTTTGATACCTTCAAGGCTTGTCCCAGGTTTAAAGTAATCAAGGTGACCTGTCACCTTGATGACTTATGGACATCTAAACTGACATAGACTGTAAGATCCTTCTCAATAAACTAAAATCAAAACATAATATACGTAGCAATTCTGGGTTTCAGCCTGATTATTTCACAATTAATGCAAATATGCCTAATGACAACATGTTTAATAATTTAGTTATGGCAAGATAAGAATTTCATTTTAGATCAACTGTGTAGGTTAAGAAGAAGCAAAGTTATAGTAATTTCCTGTTTTGGGGAATAAATTGCTAATAATACAAATTAATTGTTATTATAGGCCGACATATTTATATCATTTTGTAACATACTTTTATATGGCATAGCCTTTGTGTGTGTGATTATAAGTGTGAATCAAACTTAAATGTTACATAATATACCAGGTACAATAAACTGCACACAATTCTACTCTGCATATAATGCGAGTTAATGGGAAACAATGATTGTCCCAAAAAAGTATTAAAGCTACTCATTTGAAAAGGCTATCATGTTTCAAAGTACTTATATGGACCCTACAAATAAACTTATAATAAGAGATTTATTCACCTTAGGTGTCCCTCACTTTTGGTCTAGCTGAGAGCTCATGGACTAATATACCGGTATATAAAAACAGTCATACAGCAAAAGCATCATCATAAAAACAATAATAAAACAAAAACAACAAAGACAATACAATAAAATGTTTGTGGTCAAATACTACATTTTAATGAAGTCTCATTGTCGACAGTAACTGTGTCATGATGGAGGGCATGCTTGCGCGTGCGTGCGTGCGTGAAAAAAGGCCAAAGTCGTGTGAACGTTTTAAAGTTGAAATCATGTTGCTAGGCAAAAGTATGGCAGAGTTACAGTATGTGTGAGAGCAAAGTAGTTTATTGCAAAAACGCATTGATTTTAATTGGGGTCAATTTTGACCCCACTCATGGAAGAGTGGGGTAGTGATACAAAAACTGCATTTTCTTAAAATTAATGAAAGAATGAATAAAAATGCCCCCCCCCCCCCCCCCCCCCCACACACACACACACACACACACACACACACCCAAGACGCCACCTGCAACAACCAATATTTACAAGCAACTTCACAGACAAATAAGCCCAAAGTCGCTTATAATAAGCAAACATGGCAACACTAAATCCTTGGCACGTTCAGAACGTACTTTGTACTCTTTAGATACCTCTGTAAAATTGCACAGTGTGCACATTGAAAAGTAACATAGCAGGGGAAAAAAAGTTTTATATGATGTCTTTTATTTTCCAGAAGTGATTATTTGACAAAGGTCTAAGACCTTCAGAATAATTGTTTGTTGGTGGATTGTTCATGAGCTGCTCCACAGGATTGCATCCACCAAACTTCCGGCTGCAGGGCTGGCTCCCATGGTGAGACGAATCTGCCGTCTGGAATTGCGTGATAGCGAAAATGACGTATTTGTCCCTACCTTCTTTTTATTTACCATCAGTGATTTTAACGGGAGAGTGTTTTTTTCAGGTCTTTCAGTCCGAGTGTATCAAAAAGGCAACTGGGTTAAGGCAGACCGAAGCTTGTGATTGGCTGTGAGGAGGTGACGAAAGTCTGGGGGACGGAGATACACCTAAACCTAACCTTAACCCTAACCCTAACCTCAGTAAAACTAACGCTGGTGAATTCTAACTTGGTGAAATGCTAATCTGCCGACGCTGTTGAATGCTAACCTTGTGAAATGCTAACCTGCCCACGCAGGTGAATGTTAACCTGGTGAATGTTAAAACTGGTCGGACCAACGGTGCTTAACCCAGTTGTTTTTTTGATACACTCGGACTTAAAGACCTGCAAAAAATACTCTCCCGATTTTAACGCGATTGAAGGCTGGCTTTCCGAGGCTATACAGATGTGGTGGCTGGTGTATCATTGTCCTCTCTCTGCGGTGGCAGGTTTCACTCGAGCCAGTTCGACAACCTCCCTATTTCTGAGGTTTGTCCTCAGCTGACACTGCTGTACTCTCAGCAAACAATCTCTATACTTTTAAGGTCAACATAGAACATACATTTCACCTCTCTCACTGCCTGTGCCAAATACAGATCCAACACACGATGACTCCCCAACCCTATATGTGTTAAAATGTTTGAATTTCAGGCGTGACCTACAGACAGAGATACACGGACAAGATGTGACTGTTTTCATAGTTAACTGCGACCTACGGTCGCAATAACCTCTCCGTCCGCAATGGCTCAACTCTGAGCTAGGCCTATATTGCGGAGGAAGAGGTTTAAGGAGCTAATAACCTGAAAGTTAACCTAACCAACCTGTGACAGATGTGTTGTATTAAAATGTTACTTTACCAACATGTGACAGAAGCGCTGTAACAGTTGATCCATAACATGTAGAGATAAATCACCATCCATGACTTTAGAGTCCACAGAGTGACTTGGAAGTAAAAATATGAGACAAAGCGACCCGCCATCTTGTCTTTTCCTGCTCCTCCCTGAAGACTTACAATTAAAGCTATACTGTGTAAGTTGCTAAACTAGTGGTCAGTAGCGGTATTGCTTTTTTCGGCCGTTTTTCGCCCGGAGTCACCGCGGACCACCGCCGTGGACCACCGGAGCGGGGCCGCAAACCACCGCGACCGATACGAATCCGTAGAGTGGTAGAACGTAATTTTCTGACAAGGATTTGGGGAGTAAGAGGTTAAGAATCCTTCACCATCGTAAACACTGGTTGCTGAGGGAGGCTACTTCCTGAAGAGACGGCAGACACGCTGTGATTGGCCGGTAGTGTGTCATGTGTGTATGATCCGTGATGTGATTGGCCAACGTATACACAACGTATACAGATGATGCAGATGACGTAATTTTGCCGCAAAATCCGGTCCCCGGCCAGGATCATAGAAAACATATGAAGAGAAGGCTTTAGAAGCTGAAACTAACGGAGTGGGTGTTCTAAAACTTTAGCGATTTAACAGTTAGGACAATTTTAAGATTTGTTTTATAAAAAAAGTTACATAGTATAACTTTAAACTTTGTTGTCTACTGGAATAATACAATAAATTTTAGATTTCATCCACCGAGCATCACAGCGAGCGACTAGAACGGGACACTCAGCAAATTCAATGTGTAAAAACACAGTTCAGAGGACTGACTGTGTTCATGTCTTTCAGTTGACACAATCCCTTCCCACTCTTGGCATTTTGTCCAAGAGTGATATCGGAATGAGATCTCTGTCATCTGCCCCGCCCTGCAGCGTTCATAAAACCGTTGAATAAAACCGGTTGGATCAGATACACGCTAACAGTCAGTGCATAATGCACTGCACAAAGCCTAACCCTCTGCTGGTTGTGGTCGGCTTCAAAGACTACTGAGATCTGGTTGGGGTTCACACAGGGGCGCTGGAAGTGGGGTGCTGAGGGAGCTGCAGCTCCCCTGGTGGTTAAATAAGCCTATATATACACACACACAGAGCTATATTAAAACAATAATGTATTTGACTTTGGGGAATAAAATATGTTGAAAAAAGGTATTTGATTATCACATGGTGACCTAATCACATGGTCACCTTGCCACTTCCGGTCAGAAGGGAATTAAGTCAAATTTAAATCCCGCTTTGATGGCACACCAAAGTCTATTTATTTGAGAACTGTCTATAGGCTCATTGTTGCAAACTAACACCGTTGTATATGGGGAATAAAAAACAGTAGAAAACTGTTACAAAAATAATACCCGATTTTGTAGTGTGTGCGTGAGTGACTGTGTGTGTGCATGCGTGCTGTGTGTTGCACTGTGTGCTAAAATAACTAGTAACTATATAGCTCCTTGTTACACCGTTGTGCGGGGAATAAGCACCCGAAACCGTAATAAAAATAACCCAAAACCGGATAAAAAACGTGAATTTTTCGGCGTGCGGCCTTTGGCCGCACGCATGAACTCCTCCAGGCTCAGCTCCCCTTGGGATTTGGGAGTTCCAGCGCCCCTGGGTTCACACTGTGTCCACATCACCCTTTCAGGGTGTATTTATCAATAATGACAAGCTTCATTATATCTTGGTGCTGTTTACTGTATAAGATTTATGTGAATGGTGATCCTTTCTCTGAGGTGTCAGGTTTCACTCGAGCCAGTTCGACAACTTCCCTATTTCTGAGGTTTGTCCTCAGCTGACACTGCTCTACTCTCAGTAAACAATCTCTATACTTTTAAGGTCAACACAGAACATACATTTCACCTCTCTCACTACCTGTGCCAAGAACAGATCCAACACACGATGACTCCCCAATCCTATATGTGTTAAAATGTTTGAATAAAATAAAGTATTGAATGTTAAATAAAGTAATGCAAGGTTATCAGCCTCGTTCTCTTGCGTGGTGCAAAAGGAAATACAATGGTGGCAGTGAAAGTCGATTTTATTTTTATATATATATATTATTCTTTTTTCCAAAATATACAGAATATGTAGGTATATTTGAATGTTAATATGTTGAACATTAGAACATACAGACACTGCATACAAAGCAAAACACAAACAATAAAAAAACGATTATAAACAATACATGGAACATTAATAAAAGACAAGACCACATCAGCAAACAAACAATAACAACAACAACAAAAACAAAAACAACAAAAACACATAGCAATAAAGGTCTTATTTCTCTTTCCACACACACTACGGAGCAACAGAATCACTCATTACAGGTCCTAATGGATTGTTTTTTATAAAATATATAAACCCACATTTCTTGGAATTTGTCATATTTCCTTTTAATAGCAAAAGTCAGCTTCTCCAGTGCAAGACCGTTTTTAATTGTGTTAGTAAGCAGGTTACGTAATAAACTTTATAGCATTTTTTCAAAAGAATTCCAGAAAACAATAAGAAGAGGAGGGGGGAGAAATTAGGGATTGGGTGTCTTGCTCAGGGAGACTTCGACACAGTACTAAACTGGCCTGGAATCATACCTGCGACAACCAGTGCTCTGGTTCCCTAGTCAGGCTCACTGACCAGTCAGCTATGGACACCTCAATGTCTCCCACATGTTTTACATAAACCCTCCTACACTATTCATTGAATACTTTATTAGTCAGAAAAGTACACAGCACAAGCTTCAACTTTGAAAAACTTCTCTCATCTGAAACTAATAACAATAACCTTAGTGCATGTTTTGCAGTGGTTCTCTAAGTTTGTCTCACACGAATGTATGAATGTGTTAAATGGTCAAACACATTTTGCTGGGGACCCCTGGAATTCCTCTCAAGGACCTCTAGGGGGTCTTCGGACACCACTCTGTACCCTTTTCCGCCGGGGTTCAGTTCAACCCCGAAAAGAAAAGAAAAAGAAAGGGAAATGTAACTACCATTGTCGATTGGATATCCCAGTCAAATGGACAGTTTTCCTGATCACATTCAACACATTGCTGGCCAGGCCTGGAATCCAACCTGGGGCAACATGGGCACCACACTCCTGCTCAGTGGTCATCAATACGTCCGTAACATCTACAGTATTCACTTGATTGTGCTATAGTTTAGTGTGGTATCAAGTATGCCACGCTGTGTTGATATGACGGTGAGATACTTGTGTTGCACTGACTAGCATTGACTGTTATCATGTACACTTTTGTTTGGCACTGCTTTGTTAAGTTGTGCTTTGAGTATTGCTTTTTGTGTGTGACACTTATGAGTGTTGAATGTTTCTTGGAAATTTATGTATATATTCTTCTTTTATTGTGACAGCTTTTTTACACTTTATGTTTATGTTCTTCTTTTTATTATGCCTTGCTTTTTTTTACTTTACACAACAGTACTCTTTTTCTTTTTCTTACTTCTTTTTAACTTGTAACTTTAAACCGCTGTGCTGCCTCTGGGCAACTGATTTTCCACCGTGGGATAATGCCGGTATCTATCTATCTTTGAGGTTGTCTATTTTCAATATTTTCACCAAAAGGCCATTTTAGAAATGTCAGCCCCTGCCTCTCTAACATTCTCTGCAGGTCCCGGGCGATGACCCCTGGTCCTGTGCCACATAAAACTAGCAGAAACGCAAGCCAGTTCTCGGCCGGTTCCATGAAAGCACCACGGTTCCAAGAATCTAGAGCAGAGAACCAGTTCTAGAACCAAGGTTCTTTTGGTGGAAAAGGGGCCGAGTGTGTAGTGTGTGATGGATGGTGATGTCACCTGGTCGAAAAGGCTAATATCATAATGTGCAGTACCTGATTTCACCTTTAGGTGTCAGGCTACGTACATATACTTGGGGTTTACACAAGCATAGAAATAGAATTTCTATGCTTGTGTGCGTGCGTGCGTGCGTGCATGCGTGCGTGTGTGCGTGTGTGCGTGTGTGTGTGTGTGTGTGTGTGTGTGTGTGTGTGTGTGTCTGGACTATTTAAAGATTAAAGATTATAAATGGGTTCTCTCTCTCTCTTGAATGACATTTTCAACCCAAATGATATGAAAATAATATATTCTATTATATTCTAATTATTGGGAGATGGAGAGACCTCTGTTATTGAACAAACATTCTAAAGCAATGATTACTATCTGAATATTGAACTCTTAATTTATTATAAAAAATCTGTGTTTTAACAAAAGACTAAAAGACTGTTGTTGTTAGTTATGCTGCCAAGACCATGAATGAATTCCTAGATTGTAAATATAAATGTACATTTCTACTGTCTATTTAATGAAACTTAGAAGAACTGCATGGAGCATTGCATTTAAAATACAAAGAACTTTATTTAGGAAGAAAGGAGGAAGGAAGGAAGAAACAAACATTACGACAAGTGTGGCGTTTCACCCACATTTCCCTAGTTTCCCATGTTCACCTATAGGTCAATACATGGGCAACTGGTGGCCACCTTCATTTAATGCAGCCCGCGGGGGATATTCAATCCACAATGGCAGTTATTTTTTTATTGATGATTTTTTTCCTTGCTTTTGCCGCATTCACTTAATGTAGCCAGCTGCAAGTTAATATCAGAATACTGATATACATAGCCTACAGTTGTTAGTATTCCAAACATGCAAAGTTGCAAACATGAATTAAATTACTTCAAAATGTGTGCACCATGCACACGGGACTATGCACAGTCAGCCCTGCACCTAATTCTGAACTAATTTCTGTGAATCAAATGTTCCTGTGTTTTTGCCATGCACTTAAACACGCAACACCGTCTCAGTTTCAGTAAACTGTGAAGACATCCTGTGAAGTAAAAAGCAGAAGGGGGAAAAAACTATAGAAATACTGTAGGATATGTTGTTAAAACAGAATGAAATCAAGTAAATTAACAAAACCTAGATTGTGACCTGGGGTTTCCAGAATTCAGTTAAAATGTTAGAATTTCACCTCATATTTACTGCTAATTACTACTGTTTAAGGTCACAAAGCAGAACACTATGATGCAGTTTCGTCAGTGCAGTCGAGAAAAACGTCACTTCTCACAGATCCAGTAGTTTTTGTTGTCTTTGATGTCTGAACAGGGCTTATTCACCCATTTTCTATCGTTGTGCTGGTATTCTGCACAGTCCCAGTATTGCCAGTTACCAGGCATTCCACTGGCCCAGAACCTGCAGAGTAAACAACATCAAGTATTTTAATCACATCCACTCAGTCACTCACACACACACACTGGCTTTGATAGCCCTACAACAGATGCACTTCTAAAATGTCTCACTCTGTTGTCAGTGGTGTTTCCACCCAGGTCCACTTGGCCCCAGTCCTTTTCAGCCCAATCCATGATTCTTCGTCACGGAGCCTGGTCAATCCACCGATGAATTCCTGATGATTTGAAAATCAATGAACAATCATTTAAAAGCTGAACAGGAAAAATAAAAGAAAATCACACCTAGTGTGAAATGAGCAGTGTCATTTATGAGTTAATTTCATCAAGCGTCCCGCTAGCCAATCACAACGCGTCCTGCAAAGCTTGGCCATCAATGGGACACTGGCATACAACAAACTTTGGCCCCGGATATGTTTTTACACGTTTTCCCTCCTGGTTTTCGACCTGACAACAAACTTTGAACTGTTTGTGCCAGGATGTAGGCTGGACATTGTAGCCACGCTTCAGTTTACTTAAGCCCGGACATTTTTTACGTGTTTTCCCATTGCTCCCAAATAGCAGATCTACAAGCTCACAATGCATCACAATGCCACGCATAGTGAGCCTGTAGATCGGCTATACATTTACTTTGTTACATTAGACCCCTGGGGGTCGTACACTAACCTGTTCTTCTTTACTGTTGATGATCACCAGATGAGCTCCAGTCTTCAGACATTGTTCTCTGCTTTCCTCCCAGGTTTTCTTTTCAGTAGATCTGTAATAACAGCTGCGTCCAAACTGCATCCATCCACTGGGACACGAATTGACTGAACATCAAACAGGAGTTTTAGTGAAGGAATTTCAATGTACTGATAATCAATTCTAACAACTACAGTAGTTATGAATGATAATAATAATACATAATACATAATAATAACTGGGAACTAGGGACATGTGGGCACCTGGACAACTGGGCACCAAAACCACCTGGACCACACTATGGACATCACCTAGTCCCACCTAGTCGCAACTGGGCACCTGGACGAGTGGGCACCTACATTTTCCATAGCCTGCTGCTTTGTTGTTGCTAAGTGATAATTAACATTGCTCACATGTCTCTAGTGCCCAGTTGTCCAGGTGCCCACCTGTACATAGTGCACACATGTCCCTAGTGCCCAGATGTCTTCACCCCTAAGTGCCCACTCGTCCAGGTGGCAACATTTCCCTAGTGCCTAGGTGGTTTTGGTGCCTAGGTGTCCAAGTGTCCACATGTATCCAATGTCCACATGTCCCTGGTGCCAAGATTTCCAGGTGGCGCCCACTCGTCCAGGTGCCCAGGCATCCCAAACATATGGTGCCCAGATGTCCCTAATGCCAACCTGACTGTATTCTTGTAGAGCCGTGTGAACAGAGATACAGACACAGTGTCACCATAAATAAGCACAGTAATGCTGTTAACACAATGTATGTTTTTGTTTTTAGTGTTTCTATACCAAGGTCAGAGACTGACTGACTAGTAGAGTCAGTGAGTTATGTAATAGTAGGACATTTCTGGTAAGTCAAAAATTGTATTTAACAAAACTAAAAGTTTTTTGTTTTGACTTCTATGACAGTGGTGATCAACCAGCAATGGTGAGGGTTTAGGCATACTTGTTTTTTTGTTTTTTTCAGCAGTGCAAACCGCTCCTACAGGTACATACGTTTCACTTGTATGCATTAGCCAAAGAAATGAGCATGTGTGCTCATACACATAAAGTAACTGACATCACGGACAGAAAGGCCCGTACAAGCTATAAGATATGCACGTGTCGTGTTTGCACTGCTAACTTCAAACAGGCGCTATTCTTTTAAAGAAAATAAGTAGTACATCCCTGAAAATATTGATAATACATGAATTAAAATTCCTTCAAAAATGTATGCAACCTCTCTCACCTGTCTCGCTCTTAAAATGGTTTAATTCATTTTCTAACTCTTTGATCTTCAGGGTCAGGTCATCGTGGGACGGGCACTGTAGGGTCAGGTTGTGGAATCTGGCCTGCCACTGTTGGTTCTCCAGGGTCAGGTTGTCAATGTCGGGCTGTAGCTGTTTAAGGGCTGATTGATCTGCAACGGACCAAACGGGAACGATAAACACATGTTGTTGCTACTGTTGCTACATGATGAGCTCAAGCATCTGTGTGGAAAAGGAGCTTTGAGAAGGAGAAAAGACATTGTTCCTGATCAGGCAGCCAAGGCTGCTTGTCACTATACTACAATTAGTCCAAAATGCAGTTACTCGGCTCTCAACAGGGGCACAAAGTCTATTTCTTAAGGTCCCACCAACAAAGTTGAAGAACCATGGAGATGGATAATTTTCCACTGTAGCGCCCAAACTCTGGAACCAAGCTTAGAGCGTCTCTCAAGCCCTGCCTGTGATTAAATCATGTTTGAAAACTCACTTGTAGTCCTTGGCGTTTCAATAATTCAGACGGAGAGTTGCTGTTTCCACTAGGCAATGTGTCAATGTATCTGTATGTTATGTAGTACAGTATAGATATAGTGCATATGTTCTGACATATTATCTTCTGACATATTCTTTTTTTATTTATTATAGTGATATATTATCTGCTTATTGTAAGTCGCTTTGGATTAAAAGCGTCTGCTAAATGCCTTAACTGTAAACTGTAACTGTAAACTGCATGAATTTGGTCTTTGACCATTTGATACTCACAGTCCATGGCCACGTCTACAGTTCTCACTGCGAATATAGAGAACAGCAGCGTAAGAATCACTGCACACATTCTGACGATGTCTCTCTGGATGGTGAGTTCTCTGTGGATGTTGCTCTCTCTCTGGATGTTGAGTTGTCTCAAGAGGAGGAGTTCTCTGGGGGAAGCTGGAGGATAATAAAAGTACAATAGAGATCAACTTTAATATGATCAGCTTCAATGTAAATTCAGCCTAAGTGAATACATTGTTCAGTGATTTGGTCACTGTGATTTGGTGCAATGGAAAAGTGCACATGTACGGTACAACAACAATTAACCTTATTGTCATAAACATCCCAAACACACACACACACACACACACACACACACACGCACGCATGCGCGCGCGCGTCTGTGTGCCAGACTGCCTTGTAGTGACTGTCACTGGTTGCCCCTAGTTACCTAGAGCGCTGTGCGCCTAGGACTGTCACAATTATTACATAACCAATTATTTTAGTTATTTTGCATAATTGTTTCCTTGTTGAATGAAGTTTATTCATTTTCAAAAGAATTACAAAAATTGTGGAAATATTTTCTTTTTACATTTTTCATGTGTTTTAATTTAAATGTTTCAATGTTCAACACAAAATTATTGTTAAACACAGATTGTTGAGTGAACATTAATCATCAAGTAAAATGTCAAGACCGTGACAGCCCTACTAGAATGTATGCACGCCCAGGCATTTTAGAATGTCTCTCAGGCACAGATACTCGACCACAGCCATAACTGAAGCTGAAATGCATGCAAAAATACAGACATGAGCGAGAACAACAATTTGCCCAACCATTTTGAAAAACGGCATTCTTCAATAGGCTACTAACAAATTAACAGTTAAAAAAAGGAAAAAGAGGAAAAATGCTTTGAGAGAAAAAAAGTATTAGTTTAACTCAAATTCAAAACAATGTTTAGCTTTCTGTGTCTGAGCAACTAAAGATCACAGCGTGAATGAATGGCTAAATTCCTCAAAAGACTCCCCCCAAAATATAGTATATAAAATAAATTGTTATGTTGCAAACTATGTATTATACAGTAGGTCTGCGTTTGTTTATATTATACAATAATAACCAATCTAGGTATCTAGTGTAGGTGATAATAATAATTTGAAACAAAGAAGGTAGCCCACACTCACTTTAAAGTCGCTCCAAGCTTTTTAATGACAAACAGCAATGATAAACGTTTCGACTGGTTAGAGTCTTCTTCAGTATACTGAAGAAGACTCTAACCAGTTTCTAGTATTACTGCACTGTCAGTTATACTGTAGCTCGGCACCAAAGAACGGAGGATGTGCGTTATTTCTCCTTTGGATAATAATAATTTGATCACGCTACTATTCCATCCACTCCTTCAGTTTACAGTGTACAATTTAAAATGTCAATAACTATTATAATATTATAAATTAATAACCCTATCAATGTATCCAGT
Source organism: Nannobrachium achirus (assembly GCF_963921795.1). Lineage (NCBI taxonomy): Eukaryota > Metazoa > Chordata > Actinopteri > Myctophiformes > Myctophidae > Nannobrachium > Nannobrachium achirus. The sequence continues at coordinate 37,411,056 of NC_137831.1, read as the reverse complement.
ATAATAATCCATACATTTTGAGCCCTTGTTTAGAATTGTTTAGTCTGTTCAGCTCAACGACAAACTCTGCAAGATAAATAAATGGTGCATTGATATGGCATCTTGATCCAAAGCGCTTTAACATTCACACACACACACGCACGCACGCACGCACGCACGCACCCACGCACGCACGCACACACGCACGCACAGACACACACAGACACACACACACAGGCAGCAGAGGACACCATGCAAGGCACCAACCTGCTCACTAAACTCAGGGGTACCTTACCCCACAAACTGGGAACCTTACATTTCCCGAGCAGCCGCTCTACCTCCTGTATGGAGCCACTGCTGCCCTGTATGTGACCATTGCAGTGAGCCAGACATTGTTATAGTTCTGTGCTGTGCAGTTTCACTAACTTCTTAAATAGAACTCCAACAACACACAAGACAACAAGGTTCTGTGTGAAAGCCGTCAAACCTCAGCAGTGTGTTCTTGCAAAAACAAAGTAAAACCAAAATTAAAACTAAGATATGATGACTAAAACGAAGACCAAATATACTGAAAATTTCGACGCACTCCAACGCTTTGTTAGCTTGTAGATCAACTATTTTCAGCATATAGATCAACATATTTTCAGCATATATTTAAAGCAGAATTACTGCTTTAAATATTGTGTGCCAAGCTGCTGTAGTATTAACCGTATGTGAGAGGAGACAGAAACATTGTAAGAGTGTTAGTGTATACCTTGATCCTGTGAGCCAGAGCCTTGCTCTCTCAGACTGTCTGCTCCTTCAGGAATGTCCTCCAGGTTCTCCTCCTCTCCTCTCTCCTCCTGCCTCTCCCTCCTGACTCCTCCACCAGACCTCACACGTGTTGATGTGCCTGGCTCAGCACACGTATCTGTAGACATCTTAATGAACCACACAAACAAAGCACCTCAAGTTCATTAACCACGTGAAGCCTAGCAGCCCTGTTCTGCAGCCGGACATAGTAGGTGAACATTTGGCGAGAGTTACAAGCTCACAACTTATTGCAATGCAAAACAAAGAGCTTGTAGATTGGCTATTCAGTCACGCTATTTGATGTACCGTACAACAAATTATATATGTTTTAAGAGGTTAGTAAAATGATATCGTCGTTGTCAGTGGAAACCTTTTGTGTCTTTTGCGTTTTTATTATTTACAGAAAAGGGTAAAAAAATAAAAATGAAATTGTGAAAATAGGCGACCTACAAGCTTACAATGATGGCGATGCAATTCTTTGTTAACTTTGTGGGACAGTTATCGGGCCCACAATGGAAACATTAAATTAAACATAAGAAATTTAAATATGGAGATGCCATCAGTGACGATATGTTGATAATATACATATTAATATTATGTGTTAATTGATTACAATATAATGCTCTATATTTCTAACATTTGTTTAAATGATATTACTCACTTTGTCCGATATATGTGTTGTCCTACATTTGGCAGAATGTTGCAGAAAGGTCTCGGGCTCTGTCACACCCAAGCAAGTCGCCTAAAAGACACACAGTACTTGCATGCGGTTGCATGCAAGGACTACACACAAACAGTGCAGAACAAACAATAGACCCTTAACCACAGAATGTACAGGCAAATCTGCTGACAACGTGACAAACAGAGTTGTGGCTTTCAGATGTAAGAAGAAGTATGAAATGCTGGGCGGGGGAACTCAGCTGCAGTAGCTGAATCCTCAAATGACCAATAAAGTCATTTTCAAAAGAAATAAAAGAAAGTAAAATGTAGTTGTGTTGATGATAGTAGTGACACTGTGGTATGATGATAACTAGCAAATTATTATGTTAATTGGTGTTACGATGAACACCATGGGTAGTTAATGTGGTCAATAAAACCTTTTGTCTCAAAACAATGCAGGCAACAGTGTGTACAACACACTCTTCCTGTCTGCTATTATTTCCCGCTGTACAAAACATTGTATTGTAGTGAGCATACACAACACTTCAGCTATCATTGTAGATTAAATTCCATACATTCCATAATGTATGTCATTGTGTATTATAGATCTACACAGATAGTAGATTTCCTAGTCCAAGCTTTATTTAATAAATTACACAGGATCTGCTGTTTTACTGGATCACATACACGTTAAAGACTGAACCCAAGTGCACATAGGAGTATATTCAACATCCGTTAACTTGAAAGTATGCGTTGTGTGATCTTTACCGACCTGACCTGGCGGAGGCCTGTGCTCAGCGGAGCACTTTATCTAGTTTTATCTTATTTGGTTTATTTATTTTGAAAAGCACTCATTATTTTCTAAAAACAAATGTGGCAATGTGTATATTCACAGTGTATCTGTTTACCTTCCTCTGCTTTAAGCCTCTGAGCCACGCCAACTCTCTGCACTGGGTCCCAGAGTCTTTGGTATGTATGACCCGGCCGGGGATCAAACCCCGTTCTCAGAGCAGACACTCTAACCACAAGGCCACTGAGAAACAGATCGGTGACACGTCACAGTAATGGGACGCGACTCGAACCTATATTTGTGATTTGCTAGTTATCATGTTCCATTTCTGCAGAAAATGTTAATGTTTAGTATAGGATGGATGTATACTATAATGTAGTTGGACATGTCTTCATCTTACAACATGCAATTGTGACTTTCTCAAAGATGTCACTACCATTTTAAAAGGCCAGGGCTGTGGCCCATTTCCTCTCTGGACAGGGAGGCAATTTTTGTTTGGTTTAATTTGTTTCTCACAATAAAACATTATAGAGTATTGCATGGTGACTATTAAATTAGTCTATGTCTGCCTGCACAATTAAGCCTCCACTCACCCCCCCCCCCCCCCCCCCCCCAAGAAGTAATAATAATCATCAGATGCCAACTTGCCATCCTGCATATAGCCAGGCAACAACTACAAGGTCCTCACCCCTGGTACATATTTACAACCAACCAAGTGAGGAATTGTCACGAACAAGGCCACGGATGTAGACAACAAAAGGATGTGTGCTCGCCTCTGTAGCTATAGCAGCACCATTCCAGCACCGGTTCAACCTCTCCCTGAGGCTGTAAGCTATTCTGATCAAACCATCCCACGATCATACACTGATCATAGAGGGTATCAGGGACGTGCGGAGAATGTTAGAGAGGCAGGGGCTGACATTTCTAAAAAGGGCATTTTGGTGGAAATATCAAAAATAGCAGACCTCCAAGCTCACAACGCGTCACGCTGCGACACGTTGTGAGCTTGGCGGTCGGCTATTGTCGATACTTGATACCACACTGAACTAAGCAATATCAAGTGAATACTGGAGATAGGCATAATAGCATAATAGCATTTATTTCTACACAGAGAGTTTGGATGAGGCAATTCTCTTGAATGCTGCCTTCAGGTATGACATGGAATGAGGTCATTTCCATTTCTTTCACCATAGTAAAAACTGGATTCATGGTCTGGAGAGGGCACTTTTTACAGGTGGGTAAAAGGGCAGGTGCTCAAGCCCCCTTTGATATGTGTGCACGTGCCGGGAGGGTATGATGGAAACTCACCACTGCACACTACTCATGTGTGAGATGGATAAAGTATCGAATACACAACAACGTTGTGTCTATTTTAGTTCATGCAACCATCGGAAACTCAGCTCTACAGAGGGTTTATGCATGCCGTTGTGGTTTTCACTTCCTGATCGAGAGCTGTTACCGGGCTGCTTCTGCTAGATGGAAACAGGATGCTGGTCTCTGTGCTTAAATGTGGCCTCTTGGAATTAACCCCTGACACACAGCAAACTCTTTGTAATTGTGTCTTAACAATAATCTGTAAAGCATTCTGAGAATTGACTAAAGGACACTGTCTGTGCTGGTAGACATTTTAGTTGCACAACCCAGCCACCCATGCATTCTGTTCTGTCCTTGGATGACTATGACTATTCACACACTCTGCACCCTTTTGCTCATGGGCTACTAGCACGCCACACGCGCATGGATGCACGCACGCACAGAGAACAGGAGGGGGGAGGGGTTTGAAAGTTTGTTAATACTGTGTGAATACATGAACTTTGCTGTGGACTTTTGTACACTTTTTAAACAGCCTACTGTTTGTGAATGATTTTATTTGTAGGATTTTTTTGGGTACATTGCAGCACAATATAACAATATTAAAATAAAACAGTCGGTACAAGAAATAAAAGTAAAAACACAGTTTACCCTTTAAATTCTAAATCTATTCCATGTCTCTTTCATTATTCCTTATTCATTCACTCTGCCCAACAGATATTCATATAACTTTCTCATTCCACTCTTTAAGCCCAGGCGTTCTAGGAACTTTCCAGTTACGCAGCAGGATTAAATCAAACTTTATTATGAATTCTTTGTTGGTTATACCCTGTTACCTGTAGATTGTAATACAGTCCTCCTTGTGCAGGGTTGTGCTATCTTTCTCCCTCTCCCTCTCCCTCTCCCTCTTCTCCCTCTCCCTCTCCCTCTCCCTCTTCTCCCTCTCCCTCTCCCCCTCTACAGTTTACAGTTTACAGTTTAGGTATTTAGCAGACGCTTTTAATCCAAAGTGACTTACAATACGCAGGTAATACACATCACTATAATAAGCAAGATAATGTCATACAAAAATGCATACGTAGGAATATCAATCTAGAAAAAACAATAATATAGGTAGACCACGCACTTAATCAGTAAAACACTTCTAAACATATCTAGCTTCATGAATGGTCATTGAGGGAAGGGGAAGTGTTACAGTAGTGCTAGGTGGAGTGCGACAGGGAGTTTATTCCACCATTTGGGGGCCAGGAGGGCAAATTGTCTAGGACGAGTGGATCTTTGTCCTTAGGTTTTTAGCGATGGTTCTGTCAGCATCCCTGTGTTGTCTGATCTGATCTGATCTGATCTGATCTGATCTGATCTGATCTGATCTGATCTCTCTCTCTCTCTCTCTCTCTCTCTCTCTCTCTCTCTCTCTCACACACAGCTGGTGGTCAAAGGGTCCTATATAGACCGTTTTCCCTGCAGAGAGTGCCACCGCCTGTGTAAACAGCAGCCAGTGGTGGAGTAGAAGTACAACTATTCAAAATTGTACTTAAGTACAGTACTAAGTAAATGTAGACTGCAAGTTATTTTACACTACTGTTTACACCGCATCTAATGGCGGCAGCGCCCTCTACAGGGAAATCGGTTTATATGAGGGTCCTTTCATAGGTTATGAGGCCGACATTATTTGAGCTTCATCCTTTCTTTTCTTTTTCTCCCCAATTTAGTTTGTTATGCCAATTGATTCCTCCCCAGTGTTATCCTACGAACATGCATTGCACAGTAACATGTTGATGAGTCTTACAACCCAGGTTTCGACTCCCTGCTAGTCAAAGACCCCTGGACACTGTCTGGCCCTATTGGCCCATGATCTGATCCTGACTGAAATAAGGCAAAACATAACACTGTTGTTTACGACACATTAGGCTATCAAAGTATCAATGTTTCTCAAACTCTCTAAAAACAATGATTTCTAAATACATTATTTTATTACATATCATGTCCTAATGTGACCTTTGCTTCTATATGTAAGCTACACTGAGCTGAGAGCAGCAACTGTGTTTCCAGTTTGAGATAAACAAGGGAAATTTGGATAAATCTGTAAACAGACTGGTCCATGTCTGTGTCATTTAATGTGCTGACTGTACTCAATGACTGTACAAATAAAACCCAATTATTGAAAATGTCCAGGTTTTCTCCGGCATAGGTAGGGAAGGGATTGAAATAACGCAGTAATACTATAATTTAAATGTGTAAACTTTGGCAGAGAGACTACAGTCTACTTGTCACATTTAGGAGTCCACAAGGCCTATATACATTTAGGGTGTGTAGCGCTATTCCGAGGTCCCATTGTTTCGACGTCCTAGTAGTCTGAGTAACCTGCCAACGCTGGTGAATGCTAACCTGCCGACGCTGGTGAATGCTAACCCTAACCCTAACCGGACTACATGGGACCTCGAAACAACGGGAATATCGAGATTATGCCATACATTTAGGCCCATAAGTCTACATGCTAATTGACCACTCGCGTATGTCCATGACCCCTGGATACATTGACATCCATGCTCCTCAGCATTGTGTTTAGAGAGGATGACACACAACACAACACAACACAACACAACTGTCTGTACATGTGAAACACAGTTTCCTTTACTTTCATATACTGTATGGTTTTATTAGCCTAGTAAACTGACTCCTCCCATCTTCAGTTCGAATCTGCAGAGGAGTCTAGCCTCCAAGCAACACAAGCCATTCGGGCGGAAGCAAGCGCTCTTCCTCGCCAATCAGCATTCGAGCTCAGGAGCTCTGTGATTGACAGTGCGCTTTGGCCAATCAGAGAATTCTATGACGTCGCTTCGGTGCGGAAGCGATCTGTTTGTTTTTCTCTGCAGTCTGCAGTCACCGTTAACACAGTAGCTTTTTTGATACACTCGGACTGAACGACCTGCAAAAAACACTCTCCCGTTTTTCTCTAGCCTAGTAAACTGACTCCTCCCATCTTCAGTTCGAATCTGCAGAGGAGTCTAGCCTCCAAGCAACACAAGCCATTCGGGCGGAAGCAAGCGCTCTTCCTCGCCAATCAGCATTCGAGCTCAGGAGCTCTGTGATTGACAGTGCGCTTTGGCCAATCAGAGAATTCTATGACGTCGCTTCGGTGCGGAAGCGATCTGTTTGTTTTTCTCTGCAGTCTGCAGTCACCGTTAACACAGTAGCTTTTTTGATACACTCGGACTGAACGACCTGCAAAAAACACTCTCCCGTTTTTCTCTATGGATGTTTTTCTTCAGATGAAAGGCAACTGCAACAACGTTTAATTTCGAAAGGTACAGTAGACTAATAATATGTATGGCTTTGCAATCTCGGTTCTCTTGCTAATGTTTTCGGTCTGAAAATGATTTAATGGGACAGACTGTGCTAACATAGGTAGCCTAGCTATTCTCCTGTGTACTCGTTGTATTTTTGTGGAAGGAACTAATCATATCATTTTTTGCACTCACCATAGCTTTGGCTTAATCTAAACCATTTCCATATAGAGACAGTCATTCTGTCAGGAATATCGCCTGTGACTTGTGCTGTTTGTCCTTAAATATATCTGTAACATACATCTAGCCCTGAAGCATGGTCACTCATGACCGTCATGTTTCAGGGCTACTTTATATCAAACCTAGTTTTTAAGCCACTATACTGTTTGCATAATGGTGGATGTTCAGTTTCTGTTGTTGAATACTAATTGATTGGGCAATAGGTCCTGACACATCTGTGATCTAAATGCACGTATTCACAACTTAAATCACACCAAGAACTAGGCTACAAGTTAAATTTAAAAGACCATTGTCTGTTATTTTTGTTGTGATTGGGCCGTTCTTTGTAGATGAAAATACATGAATTGACCCATACAACTAATTAAATGTATCCTTTAGCAATGTAAAACATTTGTGATAGAATTGTAACTTTTGTGATACATCATTACCAAAAACGTATGACAATCAATCTTGTCTCTTTCTCCTCTAGGAAATGGAAGCTGGCGGATGACTGCATCAATGGACAGAGTTTGATCCACACATGCATTGGCTGTCATCAACAAGTTTATTGACAATATTTGTATGGTCTCAATAAAATAATAAATACAATTACAGAAATCAATTATAGGAATCATTCGTTCCTCTTAGGAATACACAGAGATGATGTCTACTTTCTAATTTCATAAGAAGTTGTCTGTATCTTTGCTTTAGTGTCATTTATTAAACACTTTTTTATAATATCACAGTATTAGAGGAAAAGAACATCAACACAGTAGTCAGTCTTCTAAAGAAATTATTCTGTTTTGTTTAATTAATTTTCTCAGTTATATCTAAAGTATTCATCACTTTTCTGCTACTTCTCTTCAGCATGTACATGTACAAACCAGTATACATTGTATACACTTATTATCTGAATACCCACTGATGGACTGTAAACATGTGTAAATATGCTGCTAACCTTATATCATGGTTGACAAGGTTTAAATGATTATTTTGATCAGCTGAAAATTAAATGTATATGTAATGATCCTGTAGTGTTTACTACACAATTACTTTGTCCTCGGCGTGTGAAACATTTACATTAGAGGAACCATAACTATTTAAAAGAAATGCAATAAGGGAGATGTTGCACGGAGGTCTGGAGTCTTCAAGTACAGCAAGAGGATGAGCCATTAAGATGGACGACAGACAGCAAGGAGATGTGTGCTCTCTCCAGTTCCATGTATTGGTGTTGACCTGTTAGAAAAATAAATAACAATGGGTGTTGTTACTCTTAAGGCAAAACCATTTTCTTAGATCGGTCATGTTGGCAGGCATTTCGCCTGTTGCTTAGGCTTTGTTATTCGTGTCCTTTATATCAATCTATAACAAACCCATTATATAATTATAACCATTATAGATTTTTAAACCATTGCTGTGTTTATATTGGTGGACAATGGACATACAGTAAGTAGCCTCGTAAACCTAGACATACAGTTTCTGTTGAGCAGTAAAGGAGTTGCATAAAACACAGTGGTTGATATAATGACTAGTTAGTTATTTTACATTGATAAAAATAGAAAAGGAAACCCGCACACTCTGCTCCAAATGACGAGCGTTTATTGACGACATTTCGAGCTACAAGCTCTTCATCTGGTCTGGATGAAGAGCTTGTAGCTCGAAACGTTGTCAATAAATATTCAGTCATTTGGAGCAGAGTGTGCGGGTTTCCTTTTCTATTGTGATATTTCTCACCCAGCACCTCATTAAGAGATGTGCGTAATATTTTCTACTTTTGATCACATTGATACAAATTACATGGTTAACAAAGCGAAGTATACACAGGGAAGTTAGCAATATTAGCATTGCTAGATTCCATTAGCCACATCTTGTTGTAAAATGCAAAAGACATAACCTCAGCAAGGCAAAAGATCGCAAAGTTACTGTCTCTTGACTATACCTTTTGAAATGATGTTGCCTTGGTTTCATCTGGAGAAGTCCATGGGTCCATGCCGGTCAAACAATATAAACATTAAAACGAAATGGAGGCGCAGGAGGGAGAAAGCAGTGCTTCAGCGTCTTCTTGCAAATATATCCGGCTAAACTAAGCAGACAAACACCAGGCGTCCCTGATTGGCTGAAGGGGTTGTCTGTCAACGCTCTACTCCCGCCCATGCTCCCGCCCAGCCCAATCGCTCTGACACTGCTGGAGGCCAGTCTCTCCTGCTCGCATTCGAATGAAGGCAGGAAGGGAGACTGGTTTACGAGGCTATGGTTTTATAGCTTGCAGTCATGTTCCACAAAAGGTTCACTCTAGTACCACCTGCTGGCGTGTGTAGTTCTTAACAAAATTGTAGGGTATCAGGGATGCAGGCCTGTTTTGATTGTTTGTTTGTTTGTTAGATACAACTGTACCAAAACCACATTCATACACATACATTATGCCAGTCAAGAAGACATTAGAATAGCACTAAATAAGCAAGAGTTGTTACTGAACCACATCTCTGTCACATGTGTAATCCATGATCGTAATAGTACTGCATATTGCTGATTGCTTGTTTATATTATGGACTTGGTTTCATTGTGAAGCGTGTGGCCTGATGAAGGTCACGTGGCCGAAAGTTTGGCTTTTGTTTAAGAAGCTTTTATTCATCCATCCATATAGAACCATCTCTCCTCATAGATAAAGAAAGGTAAAGAAAGAGATGTGAAAATCTGACCGGGCCCTTCTTGTTCTGTCATCTTAACTCAGGGCTGTGATGTGTTTGTGTGAGCTAGGTGACATCACTGGAGGAGGAGAGCTCCACTGATGACGTTTGTTAAGAAAGCAGAAACTCTGTCTGTCTGTCAGTCTGTTTGGCTGTCTTTCTGTCTTTCTGTCTGTCTGTCTGTCTGTCTGTCTGTCTGTCTGTCTGTCTGTCTGTCTGTCTGTCTGTCAGGGAATTGTTTTGTCTGGTAGTTCCGGCCAATGTGTCCATTGATGACTGTGTCCATTGATGACTACAACATGACGTAGGCTGTTTCCACTCCTGACCGGATCAGAAACCCGACATTGTAAGTGATCCCAGGCTAGTCTGTCTGTCTGTCTCGATCCAATCTGGCTAGCCATCGTCAAAGAAAAGGTCCTTTTCTAACTGGAGCTCAAGAGTTTGATTGATTGATTGATTGATTGATTGATTGATTGATTGATTGAAGACTTTATTAGAAGTTTGCATAGGAAAAGGTACAGTTTTGTGACGGTACAGTTCACTGGTACAAGGTCTACTAAAAGGAGATCCTAGAAAAGACTAAGCTTATTTCCACAGGAAACCATTAAAGTCATATAACATTGGATGACAGTCTGAGAGATTAGTCTTTATCTATCTCTCACTTATTATGCCACCTGCTGGTGAATACAGTATGTAACTCAACTTCTTGGGTTTTTTATTGATAGGTGTACAGTAGGCTGACAAGAAACAGGGAGAGTGATGGGGGGGTGACACGCAGCAAAGGTCGTCAGGATTGGGACTCGAACCTGCGACGATGCAAGAGCTGGATTACCAGTCTAGGTGCCTGGACCAATACCCTGTGGCCCAGGCCATAACTCAACTCCTTAACAAAAGATTAGTGTTGTATACAGTAATAGGATTCAGGTAGGCTTGTCTTTTTTTTTTTTTATTAGGTATCCACCAAAACAAGTGCCACACACACACACACACACACACACACACACACACACACACACACACACACACACACACACACACACACACACACACACACACACACACACACAGACACCACCGGTGCATGATGGTAGCATTAGTGACCCAGGCAGAACCCCCTCTAAACTTAACAACCCAGCATTTTACAGGCCGGGAGAGCAAACACATGTTGGGTTGCCGTGGTTGCAGCCTCGGGAGGAATTCCTCAGAGCCGCCACTGGCACCACGACAAGATTAATAACCGCTATCATGGTAACACATCAAACGGGGGCCGCTGAAAAGCGCTATCCTGACATGCAGCTTGGAGGCACTTTGTAAATGGGGGAAAGAAGTGGTCAATTTCATGTAGTGAACAAGAAACCCATCTGTAAAACCTCTTTGTTCATTATTGTTGAGTGGAGTCCCTCAGGGCTCTATACCAGTGGTTCTCAACCTGTGGGTTCGGGACCCCACATTATTTTTGGGGGTCCCCAGATGTTTAGCTTAAGGTTAACATTTCCAAAGTGACAATTTAAGGACTTTTAAGACCTTTTTAGTACCTCTGGTCAAACATTGGCCAAATTGTAAAATATTAGAGGCCGAAAATTGTGAAAATAGCAGATCTATATGCTCACAACGCCTCGCAACAATGGAACAGATGAAGTCAAACTAATGTATAATGCCAATTAACTCCTACAATTCCAAGAGCTTGTCAAGTTGGGGGGGTCCCCAGTTGAAATATGATTATTTTGGGTTTCGCAGCCTGAAAATGTTGAGAACCACTGCTCTATACTACTGTATTTTCTGTTTTCTGAAATCTTTTGCTGATAATAAGGGGAAATCTCACGTTTGCAAACGCCCATCATTTCGACCGGAGGGTTAGCAACTCACTCCACGGAGGTTAAGGTTAGGGTGAGGGTTAGAGTCGGGTGTCGAAAAGATGAGATGTAGTAACAGCGACACGCTCCCGATAATAATATCCCATCGTGGGCTTGTAAATTTTGCGTCTGATAAAATGAATGTAAGATCATAAATATTGAAGCAAGCATCTTAGAAATCCTGGGTCTGGGCTGCACACAGCGGGCACAAAGGCCACAGGGGGCCCACTGTAGAGGCTGCCTTGCTGCTCTCTTTGCTTTTTTATACTTAAAAATGTTTAAATGTTGACGCTGTTTCTTCCTCTGTCTGCAGATTCTAGGATATTTTGTATTCTCTTTACACGTTAATGTCTCCTAATGTGGGGCATTAACACACTCAAAGAATGATGGCACTTCAAGTGTTGATCCAACTGATTTACGGGTCAATTTGACACCACCTGCTGCCATACGGTATACTGTATATGATCATGTGGCTCTAGGTTTGGGGACATTTTGTTTAATTCTAGAACACGAGTATGGACGAGAAGTGCTGGAACAACAGAGATTGAGACAATATGCCCATGGGCATTCCCAGATATGGGCTTAATATTTATGACGTCAGGGATCTCCTCCATTTATGGGCATAAAAGGGACAAGGACAGAATTCATTTGCACGTGTGGTTGCCGTGACGCGAGTCACTTGCAAATTAATTCTGTCTTGGCCATATGGAGCCTAACATGAGGTGTGACTGAGTGACAGACTGACTCACATGAGCTGCAGGTTTTCATAGTAAATGCGAACTATGGTCGCAACTAATGCGCCGGGTGATTTTCACCCAGAAAATGATGTTCATGTGATTTTCACAATGTTGCTGATGTCTGAGGTGAGTGGGTCCTTGGGTGGCTCCAGGATGCTCAGTGACTTTAGATTAGGGGTCTTCAATGTTTTCAGGCCAAGGACCCCTTAGTTGAGAGAGAGATGAAGCAGGGACCCCCACAACCTTTTTGTAGATTCCATATAGTTTCATCTTTTGACAACATGGATTCATGTAAATGTGTTTTCAGATATTTAACCACTTGAACCGTTATACTTAATAAACTTGACCTTTCACTCTGCTCTTTTCCCCCCACCAAAGCTCTTTGCTGAACATAGCCGATCTACAAGCTCACAACGCCTCTCAAAAAAAAAGGGGAAAAAAAAGGTTTCTATGACACAAAGATTTGAAGGACCCCCTGTAGTAACTCTGAGGACCCCCTAGGGGTCCCAGACCCCCTGCTTTAGAAAGTATAGGTATAAACACATGCATTATGCATGTGTTGCATTACTAATGCATCATGTGAAATGGACCTTTCTGCACAATGACTCCGCAAGTTGCAAGTATTTTGAATCTAATATTTGTGTCCATTCGATAAGTAGGCCTACAATGTTTTATGCATGCAGAACATTTACTTGTAACAGAGTATTTCTTAATTGTTATACTTTAACTTTTCTAAGTGTGAAAAAATAAATCAGACCTATTCTTTCACCACTGTTGCTTAAGACAAGTTAAACAATCCTTGGCCTGTTCTTTTGGCGAGCGACTCCGTCTATGCACATAATGAAAGCACTAAGGAGAGTGTAACTGTAGAAAAATAAAATAAAATCTTTATTGTCACAGAGTTGCCATGCTTGGAAAGCTTTGTCTTTATTATCAGGTCGGCACAAACACAGAGCGCGGTCGGTGCCACCGTCGTCGGGGTGAGAAGGGGAACACAAAGGGTTAAAACAGAGGCTTTGTTTGTTCTTGAACACACGCGCGCACTAGGGGCGCGAGAAAGAACGCGTCGTCTCCCCCTCCATCGGTCAGTCTTGTTATTAATGAGCGAATGAAAAGGTCCGAGTCTGGGGCCGGCGCCGTGGCAGAGGGACGTCGAGGCGGTAGAGGGTCCTCTTCCTCTTTTTCGGACGGCGGTTGCCCAGGAGGTCAGGGAACGGGAGAGGGATCAAGAGAGGGAAGGAAGGAAGGGAGGGAGGGAGGGATATCTAAAGCCCCTTTTCCACTGACATGGCCCAACACCACACCACTCCACACCGCCCACTTGTTTTCGACCTGGGTAGAGTGATACTAAAATCTGCAGTCGAAAAGACCACAGAAAATGGATTTTTACAGGGGGAAGCCTAGGTTCTCAAAGTGGGGTCCAGTGACCCTCAGGGTTTCTTGAGGGGGTTACAAATGGGCCCATACAGGTCTGTAACTTGGGTCCATTTGGTTGCATTTGTATCCTCGCTTGAAAAGTTTGAGAACTGCTCTAGTCTAGGGCAGTGTTTCTCAAAGTGGATTCCAGGGACTCTGTGGGTTCCTTTAAGGGGGTCTAAATTGACCCATACAAGTCTGTAACTCTGACAGTGTACAAATAGAACCAATTCATTTGTTTCCATTTGTACACTTCAGAGTTAAGGTGGATACTTTGAAATGTGAAAGTTTGAGAAACACTGGTGTTGTGTTTGACACATGTGTTTGATGATGTTGGGAATGGAGGTGGAGTCGTATGAAGGGAGAGGAGGAGGAGAAGATAGAGGGAGGGAAGGTTACAGAAGGGGGGCTGGCGGTGGCTGAGGGTTCAGTTCTGGGAGCAGTACTTCCAGAAGCACACTGCAGAGGAGACAAGAACAACATGGGAGCCGGTTAGAATCCACTCCAATTCTAGCATCTCGCTGCCAACATTAGTACTGTACAACTAATTTATGTAGCCGATACCAGGTTTGTTTTAAGCGTGGTTAAAGAGGAGTGCCAATCATTTTCAACTTTGAACTATGTCTAATATACCTTAGAGTTCTTGTGTGGAAATAAGTGTTGCCTAGAACTGGAGGATTGATTGTGGGGTCATGTGATCAGTGACATCATGAAGGTGTACTCTAAGAGTAAATTTTCATGATGTCATTTAAATTTCAATTCAAAGAAGCTTTATTGGCAAGAGAAAACATGTTTAAATTGCCAAAGCAGGTGTCACAAATACAATAAAAACTGTTGAAAATGGGGAACATGTACAGTTGGTGGGGGTACAGCATTGTGTAAACAGAGCTATGTCGCATTATGACATTTTATGCAGTATATATATACAGGGTATAAAGCTTTTGGAGCAAATAGCAACATCATTTTTTCCTCAAAATGCATTTAAAGGTAGCAGCTCTGTTTCATACTGTATGTGCAGTAGGTCTAGATGTCAAAGTCAATGATCATTTAAAGTGTCTTCTAGTTCCTAAAGCATTAGCCTCAAGAGGCTATGGTTTACAGTGACGTTAGAACCAGCTAAAAGGCATTAGGCACGATGCAGGGTAATAGGGCCTTTAGATGTTCTGAAATCACTGTAAACTACGTTCTCACATGGCCTATTGATTTTATAAAAGGTAACCAAATATGGTATGCATGAAATGCATAGACATATCCCGATAAAAGTGTTTTTAATATAATTTATACTAAAAAGAAGTCCCCGACTGCCTGCACAAAAAAGTTAAGTTGCAACAAGTGAATATCGCCTCGTGCCACAACCCTGAAACAGTGGTAAATCAGCCAACAACCCACTCCCTTAAATGGCTTACTTTTACAACGGCTTCAAAAGAGGCTCAGCCAATCATAACCACTGACCAGAGCTATCCATTTTATGGTGTTTATTTTAGACAATTTTACACAACAGATAAAACGATGTGTGTGTATGTATAGGCGGCGTGTTGAACTCCAATACTCAGTCACAGCTACTGAATTCTAAGAGGATAGGATTTCAAAGAACCATATGTCACTTTGGCTACAGAGACGGATATGTTTTGCCATTGAGGTCTCTGACATTGACAAATGGACAGTGATTGTCCCATGTGGCGTGCTGCGAGACTTCATTGAGAAGCTTTGACGTCAGCAGCATCCGTCCTCCTATGGACTGATGTGAACAGTGCATTGCAATATTGACTTAGCTAACCAGGCCACTGGTTGTCAGCCAACCACTGGGTCGTGTACAGGCACGGTCACACATTGATATCAAAGGGGGCTTGAGAACCCTGCCCTTTTATCTGTCTGTAAAAAGTGCCTTCTCCAGACCATGAATGCAGTTTTACTATGGTGAAAGAAATGCAAATGATCCACATCTCCAGTATTGACTTGATAATGGTTAGTTCAGTGTGAAAACAGCCGACCTCCAAGCTCACGTGTCGCAGCGTGACATATTATGAGCTTGGAGGTCTGCTATTTTTGATATTTTCACCAGAAGGCCCTTTTAGAGATTTCAGCCCATGCCTCTCTAACATTCTCTGCACGTCCCTGGTCGTGTAGGGAGCCATTTTCGCAGCGTATGGTGGTTGTGAAGACATGAGAATGTAGCACTCGGGGTCGATGCAGTGCTAGTGAGCAGCTGCTGGAATGGACTGTCTTTGGTTTGGTTGGACTGGACCGTGTCATCCCACTGTTGCACATTGTCTAGAGCAGTGGCCTGGTTCCCAAACTGGGGGTCCCCAAATTATTTGGATGACTCGCTTAATGTGCAACATTGTTCTTCTCACTCAACAGTAAAGAAACCAATATACAGTATAAGTCTATACAGGGTATATCTGCACATTTATAGTTAAAATGTAATAATAACCCTTTTAATAACAAATTGGCCACATTGTCACATTGCCAATCTACAAGCTCACAACGTCTCACACACTGTGAGGCGTTGTGAGCTTGAACTTCGGCTATTTTCACAATATTTATATGTGGAATTGAGTTTTTTTTTATTTTTATAATGCCTACAATTCGAAGTGCTTGTCTGGGTGGGTGGGAGTGGGGTGGGGGGTCCCCAATTAATATTGCTATAGGCAACACAATATTGTATTCAGTCAGAGAATTTTACAGTATGTACTATAAATAGGCAACCACACTTGCAATTTCCACAATTACATCTTTCTATTTCTAATTAATATTTTAATTTTTGGGGGGTCACAGCCTGAAAAGTTTGGGAACCCCTGGTTTACAGATGGGGTTCTTGTTTACAATCTTTACTGGATTCATGGGACACATTCACTTTGGAACAGTGAATCAGCGAATGATCACCTGACCTCAATTACAAGATCCTCTCAAGCTAGAAAAATGCGTTCCCGATAAAACAATGCAGCTCTGCCCTACTAGCTGTGCAGAAACCTGTCTATGATCCTTATCCATTCTTGTTCTCCCTGAAGACTGCAGATGATGCCTTATTCTGTTTATTGTGATGAAATGAATACAGCTACAGATCAAGCTCACAATATGCATCACAAAGCGACACATATTTTTGCAGAATTTGACACATTTTGCTACAGAATAGGGAAATAGGCTATGTGTCAATTGCCTAAAGCTTGTGTATTTTCCGTGGACAAGGCGACAACTTCTCTTTGACAACATGGTTTTCCACAGGTTACTGGCTGATGTGGTCTGTCTTTAGCGGTGCCAAACAAATGACAATCTAATTTAGTAAATATGATGGACAAGTTCAACACAGCTGCAGCAGCTGATTATCTTAGGTGTTGGCATTTTCACACTGGCACTCCTATATAGATGCAGCTGTGTTGCTAAAATCACCTTTACATGAGCTTTAACCTGTAGATGGCAGCAAACTCACAACGTTAAGTCCTGTACACCCACAGTGTACTGATTAGAGCTGTTATCAGGACTGTCTGACAAACTGTTTTTTGTTGCACTTGTTACAGCAGGACAACAATATCTTTTATGATTCTTTTGAGTGTGGAGTTTGTTGACCGTAAAAGTATTGGAGTGATACAAATGACTAGCGTGTCAGTAGATGCTGATTAGTTTTAATTTGTTTCAATTAGCACCATTCATTTTGTGCCTGGATGATTTTGGTAACTAAGCCTTGCCTTAGACGGAGACCTCCGTCTTAGCGTTTTTTTAATCAGCGTATTAAGATCGCCGTTGTCTACCGTTCGATCGAACCTCGGTTGCTAATAGTTGCTAGGAGACGAAATAACCCGGAAACAAAACATCCGTTCCCCATCCCATTTAACTGAAGAAGAAGAAGCACGCTTTCCTTGGGTTCTAGGTTTCCACAGAGTCACATGGACCCGCCTGCATGAATTGGAGTGGGCAGACTGAAAACAACAAGGAAGCGAAACCACAGGTCGCTCACACACAGTAAAAAGCACAGCAACGAATCGGACAGTGTGCACACGTGCGATCGTCCTCCAAAAACAGATAAAACACTAAAAGCCCTGGCATAGAAGCGACTAAAAACGCAAAGACCGAGCTCTCCGCCTAAGGCAAAGAAAGTGTTAAAATGGCATTCAACCATTGCCATTTAATCTCCTAGACAATAATTTTCAAAACAATTGTTTTTTGACATACCTCTTTTGTTTGTCTTCTTGGGCTGGGGTGGGAGGGACTTCCTGAAGTTTCGACCACTCAGGCTGCTGATGGGAATGATGACATCAGCGCTGGCTCTGGATGCAGTGCCACCTACTTCCATAGGGGGCACTGTGGTGGGCTTCACACTTCCCTCAGTGTTCTGCATCTGGGAACACAGACGAAACAAAAGCCGGATTTAAACTACTGTAGATGATAGTGAAACTTTTATTGAATACATGAGAAAATGCCTTCTAAGTTGTTCTGTGATGACTTACCATCTTGCTCTTCCGTCCTGAATGTTTGCCATTTGCTGCAATGAAAAACAATGTTGTGGTAATTATGTAATGTACAGTTTATACTGTAGGTCTATATATGCATATAATTCTGTGTAACATAGGTAGAAGTAAGGTCAAAATAAATATTAAAAAACCCCCCCCCCCAAAAAAACGATTGACTCTGAGCCTTCAATGTACTCCACGATTCTAAAGCACTATATTAGGCCAAACTGTATACTACTTCATTGTATGACAGTAGGCCTATCACATGCCACATGCCCATCTACAAGTAGTAGCAGTAGCGGAAATATATAAAAATACTGGTAACATACAGCTATATTTTCTTCCATGCCTTACCCCTAAACTTCTTTGCCTTTTTTTTTTACAAATGTCTTAATTTTTTACATTTTAAAATACTTCAAATAGTCGATCTACATCGCCACGTTGTGAGCTTGTAGATCAGCCATTTGAAATATTCAAAAGAGTTTTTCAAAATATTAAAAAAATTGCAAAAAGGTTTAGGGATAAGGGGTAAGGCATGGACAAAAATAGAGCCCATATCCTTAAATATACATAATATTAACTCACAGATATGCTAAATTTTTGATATTTTGTGGTTGAACATTTTTGCGGCACATCTCCATCAACCCCGCCCTCTCACCTCGTGGCATCAGGGTGATGCGGGTGCTCCGGGTGCTGTTGAGCGCCCTGTGCATCTCCTCCAGAGCCGAGAGCATCTTCAGCAGCTGGGCTCGGGGACTGGCCGGTCCCGAGGGCCCCTTCTTGTTGGACTTGGTGGGCCTGGACGTGGTCCCGGCACTCAGGAGCCACTGTTTGAAGTCCGGACTCGGTTTGTGGGTCTCGGACTTGGCGGTCGTGAGCGAGGCGCTCGGCGGTTCTTGGGACTTGTCCGGCGCTTGACCAGGTAACAGATCCAGGGGTTTCATGGATCCTATATAGGAGAGAAGGTATAAAATGTAAGTGGGGTATTTTGCAGCAGCTTTCTCCAAAGTGCTTTACACATTATAGCCTATTCTATTTATTGTGTTCATTTAGCAGGGACCACGTAAAAGACAATGCTTATTCCAAGTAACATGAAACTGTTGTGTTACTACATATAGGGTTTCTAGGCTACACAATCGTTCACACACCTAATGGCTAAGGGAACCAAACTGTTCATTGGGAGCAGTTAGGGGAAATAACAACATGAAACAACTGTAACTCATAAACTTCAATACATTTACTGTTGGGAGCATCTGGGTGGACGTAGATGTAACGCTCTCTCGCCATAATGTGACTCAGTGGAATTGTTGCCTGGGTTCGAAGCGGGACCCTGGAGTTTGCATGTTGTTACCGTGTTCATGTGGGTTTCAGACATGCATATAAAGGGGTGTAGCCTATTAGAACTGTAGAATTAGTGCATGCTATAGCATTAAATTCAGGCAGCTCAGTGCCTGCTCTCTCAGGCTAGACTGTAAATCCTTGGAATTAATTTAACTCTCTGAGTGTAAATGTAATGGACCAGTAAGGATTCAAATTTTGGTTGAATTTGTACACTGGTACATTTGGTTAAATTTGAATACTGGAGGTTTTAGAAAACTAATGTCCTCTAAGAGGCCATTTGTGGAACAGCACAGAACATAATAGACACATTGAAAGCCCTCAGATGAACATAAAACAACAGTAGCCCAAGATAGTCCATTGCAGCCATCATGAATATCAAAGCTAGACTCCTAACAGTATAAGAGACTGATTATGAAAATAATAGATGCAGCCCTCATTTACAGTACTATGGAGATGACCTGTGCACCTTGGGAAACGAGGCAGCGACACTTAAGCATGCATACACACATGCACTCACACGCAGGCACTCACACTCACCTACACACGCACTCACTGAAATACACACACATGCACACATTTAATCTACAGTACACATGTTATGTAAGGTGGCTTTGCATAATCTCTGAGGCACTACTTCTCAAAAGAAAATAACAAATACAGCAATCTGCATGTGACAGTGGCATGTGAAAGTAGCTCACAATGTGTTGCATCGCAAAAAAATAATAATATATAATAATATATATATATATATATATATATATATATAAATATATATATATATATATACAGTACCAGTAAGACTCCCTAACCGTCAGGTCGCATAATGTTGTCTGACAAAAGTAACCTCATCGTGGCGCTATGGGGCATAAATCAGGGGCGGCGGTTGTGGTTTGCCAGCCAGGGAGTGTGTGTGCAAGGTTTTGACATGGATAGGGGCAACGGTGCTGGAGATAAGAGTCTGAAAAAAGCAACCTGATGGTGGCGCTAGAAGAGGGGAATGTGAGAAATCAGGGGCGGAGGTTGTGGTTTGCCAGCCAAGGAGTGTATGTGCAAAGTTTGGCATGGATAGGGGCAACAGTGCCGGAGATAAGAGTGTGCAAAAAAGCGCTAGAAGAGGCCCATGTGCAGGTAGATGTGAAGATTTTAAGTTGCATGTACTTACAGTATGGCTATGTGTTGAGGGAATGTGCGTGGCTAATTGCAAAGAAAAGGCATGTGGTGTTCATGATTTGCGTTTTGAAAACTGAGCAATCCAGCAAACTTTAGAAAGCAATCGTAGCCTATCAGTAGGGAATATGGGAAATGGGACAGATCCATGTTGATGACATGACTTTAGAGATACCCTGTGTACCGTTTTGCGTGATTTTAGGGCAAAATCTGTAGGAGCACGTTAAAACGACCCCCAAAAATGGCGTGAACTATCCCTTTAAGGCGTTGTCTGCATCCACAGTGATCACAGAGGGGGTAGACAGTGACACAGGGAGGTCAGCAGACTCCAGCCTGTGTGCATAAGGCAACCATGGCACCCTGCAGGAGGTGGAATGGATCTAACATTCCAAACACAAGTTTAAACCCACTGTTTTAATTGTGTTCGATTAAGTGTTGGGTTCCATCGTTTGTTTCACTGAGAGGCCTTTGGTCCGTCTTCCGTGTCTTCTGTCTCTCTGCGTTGAGCTGCAACCGAGTTGTAGTTTTAAATGTAAACAGGGGTGTCACAAGTGGAGGAAAAATGGGACTGAATTACAAGGGCCCAAGGTGGAGGGGCCTTAATTATTTTATACTTTAGCTATTGAAGGATAGCAGATATACAAGCTTGTGAGAATGTGTGCAAATCTTTGAATATATGTATTTTTTAAGCGAACATTTGTAACTCAAATGTTACTTCTGGGGGGTCCCTGGAACTAAATATTTTGAAATGGGGGTCTGTGGCCCAAATTTACATATCATTTTGGGGGTCCTTCACATGAACACGTTTGAGACCCACTGACATACAGTAGAAACATAGGTTTTTCCAAAAACTTTAGAAGGATTTGAAATATTCAAAGACTTTTCATGATTTTTCAAAAATAACAGATCTACAAGCTCGCTGTGTGCTTGTATATCTGCTATTTTTCAATAGTTAAAGCAAAAAATGATGCGTTAAACCCCCTCCCCCTATGAAGAACATTCATGGGGGGCCCGCAGTGAATCCTTGTACCCCAGAATTTGGTGTGACACCCTGTATGTAAATCACCTGAGATATCTGAAGTAGATTCTCACGCTCCTCTCTTCGTGATATGACCCACAATTAGCCTGTTGTGCACACACACTTACAGTACAATACACACACATGCATGAATGCACGTATGCACACGCACGCGCACACACACACACACATGTGCGCGCACGCACAAGATATTTCAGAGGGATTCCATGGCATTGTTAGTTGCTAAAGGAGTTGCTAGGGCTCCTTGGGAAGAGGCTGTTGCATCAGTGTGTGTGTGTGTGTGTGTGTGTGTGTGTGTGTGTGTGTGTGTGTGTGTGTGTGTGTGTGTGTGTGTGTGTGTGTGTGTGTGTGTGTGTGTGTGGGCACGTCTTGATGACGTCCAGTGGTCTTTTTTTGGAGTCACAACAATGCAGCTTAGCTCTGCCCGTGTTTAAATGAAATGACGTGTACTATTCATGCACACACATGAACGCACACAAAAGCATGCATGCACGCAGTGCACAGACTGCACACACACATGCCCGCGCGCGCGCACACACACACACACGTATACATACTGTAAATGCACGGTCGCACACACACCTTTTTATATAAAACTTGTGATCACAACTTTAGGCTGTATGGATGCCTACTGTACTGTGCAACCTGTTTAATTACCTCAAAAGAAAGCTTTTGCGACAGACACCGTTTAGAACAGTGGTTTTCAACCAGTGGTCCTTGAGGGGGGTTCCAGGTGGATCCCCAGCTAAATGATAGAGAGTTTATAGATCTTAAACTCTTGAGAGTGCACTGAAACCAAATGGACCCTTATAGATCTGTTACTGTAAACTAAAATCATTTTACGCTCTCAAGAGTTACCTCTTCACTCTTGTCCCAAAGCACAAACACAAGTTGGCTAAAGTGACATAAAACCTTAATTTAAGCACTGTCGAAATAGCAGAACTACAAGCTCTCCACACTCCACACATCTGGGCAGCGCTGTGAGCTTGTGTAATGCCTGGGACTCGAACCCGGGTCTCCCGCGTGAAAGTACAATATCTTAACCATTGATCCAAAAGGATATCCTTATGGACCCAAGGGAGATACAAGACTTTTGAGGCCATCAGTCTGAGGCAGTGAGTCACTCTGCTACACTTGCAGGTCTTATCCCTTAGCCCTCATCCCTTCTCTCTTTCTCTCTCCATACATTTGTACCTGAATAGGCACACCCGCCCTACCTGTGCATAATGACACATTCTGGACATATTTTGGATTCATTCTCAGCCTTAAGTCATACATCTCATACATAGGCTTTTGCAGTATAGTGGAAATACCACAATAATATTATTGAAAATCTGCCCCTGCCTACTCTTTCACACACTATGCACAATTGTACCACCAGGTAATTTGGCACAGGATTAAACATCCTGTGCCAACATTAAACACAAAGAGAGAGAGAGAGAGAGAGAGAGAGAGAGAGAGAGAGAGAGAGAGAGAGAGAGAGAGATGGTATATCACTAGCATAATGATCTATGCCCCAGTTTGAGATTCTAGTCTTCTGCTGCGACTGCTAAATTTGTATCTATCTATGTGTCTTCTATTCTTGACTGCTGCCTGTAAGAACCAGATTTTCACAGCAGAGGAAAGCTATTACTGTTTGGGTTGAGTAATGTGACGTGATGATGCCCATTCACCTTCTACTTAGTTAACTATCATACTATCTTGCTGTATTCTTATGGGTTACATTAATCACATAGATTTGTTGCATGGTACATTGATTTTATTTATTATTTTTATTTTTAAGCAGGGATGGCTGGGGAGATGGGGGTGGGGCAATTCTCTGCTATTTCTACACGTCATTATTTTGACTAAGGGTTAGGATTCGGGTTAGGTTTAGGCATAGTTTTACTGAGGTTAGGGTTATGGTTAGGTTTAGGCATAATGGTTAACCAGGTTAACATTCACCAGCGTCGGCAGGTTAGCATTTCACCAGGTCTACATTCACCTGCGTCGAACAAATGGAACGTCGAACAAATGTTGTCGCAATATCGACACATCCATGCCTCTTCTTTTAATATCGCCCATCTGGTCACTCATTTAAAGCACCATTCCCATTCGGGCACAATAACTATGAAGATAACTATAACTATCGTTCACCATTGTATTTTGTTTTATCGTCAGTGTGAACACTGCAATCCACTTGACTTGAACGATTCTTAAAAGTATACTTTTATAGTTATAATTATGGTTATAATACTGTATACTGTGTGTTCATCTTGTCTGATTGTGAGTCATTAAATGGTACTTTAAGGTGTTAATAACCCTGATCTCCCTATTATGGGCAATTGGTCTTATTTTCTCAAAGATCTTCAAGTTCATATACAGCATTGTAAGTAGCGAACATGGCAGACCTACTGTACAAGCTCTGTGAGCTTTCTATTTTTTGCTATTTGTTGTACAACAAAGTGTATCTAGAATGTAAGTGGTTGAGAAATGTCTTTCTTTTCTTTTACAAATGAAACCCAGAGAATTAGCATCAATAGCATCCCTTCAGCCTAGTAGGCCTGTCACAATTATTACATAATCGTCTAATCACAATCATTTGACATAATCGCAATTATTTTGTCATCATCGTTTGAAAAATGTTCATATATTTTCAAACAATTTCAAAAATAGTGGAAATAGGAGATCTACAAGCTCACAACGCGTTGTGATGCGACGCCTTGTGAGCTTATAGATTGTCTATTTCCACTATCAATGTTCTTTTTTAAGTATAAAGTTGTCAAATATGTCATTCATTCCTTTGTATATTTAGGTGCAACTTCAAAGCCTACAAGTCAAACAGAAATGTAACTGTCAACGACAAAAACACAATTAAATCGTTAATCGCAGTTATTTGAGTAACAATTAAGTCATGTAAAATTTCATAATCGTGACAGCCCTTCAGCATAGCTTACCCCTCTGAGCGGGTGCAGTGTAGACTACATTTCCCAGCATGCTCAGCATCATCACCAGTGTCACCATGCTCTCCATCATCATCATGGCTGCTTGTGGCTTCACTGTGTTCTTCAAAACGATGCCTTCTTCTATTAGTGTTGATTCCTGGGTTTCTTTTTCTTCTTCAGATAAGGTTATGGATGTCCTTCTGGGGGAAAAAGGTTGTGGAACTTGATCTGCAGTCCTCAAGTCCGAAAAAAGGTCTTTGAGGGAACTCTGCGATATTCTGTCCACGAGTTTGAATGTGCTCCAATTAGTTTCAAAGTAGGTTTGCGAGGTTTCTTTGATTCTCAGGATGCCTTTGGCTAGCATAAAAGTCCTTCCAAGAATGTCTAAAACAGTCCGTTTCCAAGATACTCGTAGAGCAGTTCTAGAAGTTGTTGTCTTCTCCTGGGTTTCAACGTTGAACCAGTAATCGGTGTCTATCTACCTTACTGTAAGTCTGTAACTCTTCTCAATGTCTATTATTATAATATATATCCTCTGTCTAGTGCTAGATCCAGACAGTCGTTCAGTTTCACGTAGATGCGCCTCTGTGAAGAAGGCTTGTCAAGATTTATGTGTATGTGTGTGTGTGTGTGTGTATGTGTGTGTGTGAGTGTGCATGTGAAGATAGTGCTTTCTAAGGTACCTTCCTCACATCTTCCGTTTATAAAGTCGGTGTCCACTCTTCAAAGGTCGACAGACAGCCTGCCGCCGACCAATGAGAGGCCTCTGTGTCACTCCTGTCCCGCCTCTTCCTCGTGGACACAGCGGTGACATTTGGGGCGGCTTGGCGTCTGACTTTCTGTTCTGTGTGTGTCGAAGCCATCTTTTTGTGAATGTGGTGTGTGTGTGTGTGTGTGTGTGTGTGTGTGTGTGTGTGTGTGTGTGTGTGTGTGTGTGTGTGTGTGTGTGTGTGTGTGTGTGGCCCCTGCTGTACAAGCAGTGATAAGGTAGTTCTTAATATGTTTGCTCAGGGGCCACAAAAGGAGAAAGCGCCTCTGACGCACAAGGGCCCGGAGCCACAGGCGCACGCACGCACACACATACACACACACACGGGTGCACGTACGTTCGCACGCACACACGCATACACACAGTGCTCACTCAAAACACAGAAAACGACATCGCAAACACAATCCTAAGGTCAATTTGGTCTTGGAAGGCAGGTTGAAAGACAAAGCCTCACACACACACACACACACACACACACACACACACACACACACACACACACACACACACACACACACACACACACACACACACACAGAATGTAATCCAAAGTGCGGGGATGCACATGAAAGACAGCAGACAGGCAGCCTGGCCGAGGAGGATCACGTCCCAATGACAAAGGAACCAAAAGAACAAGACAGTCTTTCCTTCCGCACCGCGTCACCATTAAAATGCCACCCCTACCCTCCAGACAGGAAGTTGACTCAGTGACGTCGGGATGCAATTAAGTGGGGCGGCAGTTCATCGATTCATCCAAAGAAACGTACAATTTAATGAAATCATCGATTAAATAAAAATGCAATATTTCAGGAATGACGTTGTGGACCAAAGCATTTTCAAACTTTCAAAAGTAATCAAAATAATAAAAGTGATCGCAAATAAAAGAAGACCAAATACCGGACACAGGAGACAGAAGGGATGGTATAGTGTGTGTGTGCGTGTGTGTGTGTGTGTGTGTGTGTGTGTGTGTGTGTGTGTGTGTTGCTGGGGAAGCAGATTCCTGCCTAAGAACATGCGCTCATTCATTACTCTGTCTACACAGAGCCTTAATGCTCAAACACTGTGCGTGTGAGAGAGAGAGAAGATGAAGGAAGAGAAAGTTCTCTGCATTCTTTCATTCCTTTCATCCTCTCTGTGTGTCCATCTAAGCGATCATCCTCTGCGAAATCAGAGATGTCCTCGCCGAGCAATTCAAGAGTGGAGAGTATTACTAAACACAGGTACAAGCAGTAAATGTGAGTGTGGTAAGGTCTGCAACACTCATGTAATATGATTTTTAGCAACACTAAAAATAAAGAAAGGATATCTTACTAGTTCTTGCCCGTTGTTGTGTGTATGAGGTGAAAGTATCGGCTCGTAGACGTATCAGTGATGTCAGTCATCTCCAAAAATGTGTCTTGCAAGAATCGGCCTCATGGTGGCGCTAGAAGAGGGCCATGTGAGAAATGAGGTGTTGTGGTTTGGCAGCCAAGGAGTGTGTGTGTGCAAAGTTTGGCATGGATCGGGGCAACGGTGGCGGAGATATGAGTAGGGGAAAAGTGTGACGTGTGACGTGACTGACAGACAGACTGACGGACGGACAGCCAGTGGAGTTTTTGATAGTAACTGCGACCTGACCACCTACGGTCGCAATCACGCAAGCGGTACACAGTATGTCTACAGTCATGTCATCAACATGGATCTGTCCCATTTAGCACCACCACCAGGCCGATTTGTACATGCGACCTGACGGTTGCTTATCTCCCAATAGAATTCAGGGAGTCGTACTGATATATGCCTAGATCCTTTTATGCCCATATATGGAGATCCCTGATGTCATCAATATTAAGCCCACGTGTGTCACACTGCGTGACCTTTTATGCCCATATTATGGAGATCCTTGATGTCATGTCATCAATATTAAGCCCATATCTGGGAATGCCCATATATGGACAGTATCATGTGGTCTATATGACATCAAACATCTATGATGTCAGACATCAGTCATCTCCATATTTGGGAAAATACAGATACAGTACATGCACATTTTGTCCAACTTAAACAACCAAACAGGTCTGCTGTGCATTCTTGCCAGAGGGTTCCTGTTATTTAGGAATAAGGTTAGGTTTAGGCATAGTTTTACTGAGGTTACGTATAGGAATACCTTGTGGCGACCATTCCGAGGTCACAGGATTAGACCCGGAGTGAGCATGTTTTGGTGGGCGACTGTTCTCGTATTCTGGACAAGCGTTCATGACGGCACATCATTCCCAGCTTAAACCCTCTGCAATACAAACGTTTGAAGTCGGTTATATCAAGATATGTGCAGAGATTTTGCAAATGTATGAATAGATAGTTTATAAATAGACGTATTATAATTTATACAGATACATTTATATACATTTCAAAATATCTGTACAGGAGGTTTTACAGTTCCAGTGCCAACATAATTCTATTGTTTTTTGTTGTTTTTCCCCCCATTGTCCTTGTTTATGGTTCTGACAGGCTGCGGGAAAAAAGCTGAGCCTTGAGACACGGACAGCTCAACCTCTTGCCTGTCTGCATCATCACGTTTCCGGGGTGTTGTCTGTCTTTCGTCATCCTTTTTGCGTTCCTCAGACATCTGCTGTCGTAAACAGCCAGCAGCAAGGACGGGAGGGGTCTCCTCAGCCCCAACAACGCCCCACCTTCTGCACAACTCACACACATCCCCGGAATGGCTATTTCCATTGCAGTGACGGCCCCTATCAGAATGCTGTGGGTGACTTCAGGATTTTCAGTGACATCTTGAATTTCCACCATATTTCATATTGGTAAGAGTTAGTTTTTAATCTGTAAAGTACTTAATGTACTCCCCCCTCATTGTGTTGAATTAGATTTTTTTTTTTACTTAACTCATACAAATTGGGAATTATAAGACTTGTAGAAAGTGGAAAAACTGTATATCTCCAACAGTTTGTGGAACAACAGTATAAGTCCGTACAAGCAATATTCAGCAGACAAAGGGAGCAGATAACAGTTAAACAGACAATTGAACAAGATCATGGGGGAGTGTGTTAACAATTTAACAGATTAAAAATGACTAGTTTGTGGTTTACAGTGTGGTAAATCAAAAAATATCTTTATTAAAGAAAATCAAATATGGACTTAGACTGTTATTCGTCTCAGGTACTCAATTAGTATACTAACACTAATTGTAGCCTAAATATGTTTTGAGTATAATCATTTTATAAAACAACCAAATTATAAATGCCTGTGTATGAAGGAAAGTACAATTACTGAAGTGTGTCCAAATTAGTCACAATAAAATCAATATCAATAAAAGAAAAGTGTTAATTTAGCCCATTAAACCCGGGAAAGCATCTGTGTCATTTTAGATTTTAGCTTTAATTTTACTGTATAGCAGATCTACAAGCTCACAACGCGTACATATAAATGCCTGTGTATGAAGGAAAGTACAATTACTGAAGTGTGGTGATGCACACTGTTGAGTCATAATGTGGAAAGGGTGAGCTATATTCCTCACGCAGAAAAGGCAACAGGTCATCTCAAAGGAGAATGGTCAAAATAATAGTGAAGCTTAAAGGGGAAACCCCCTGGATAAATCACTGGGGAAATTCTCTAACTCATGTTCAATGTAGGTGCGGCATAGCTCAGGGGTAGAGAAACCGTTATTAGAGCACGAAGGGTTCCTGAAGGGTTCACAGTTCGAATCCGGGCTCCCCCTGAGTTAATGTGGAAGAGTCCTTGGGCAAGACTCTGAACCCCTAATTGCTCCCGGTGAGCAGGTTGGTGCCTTGCATGGTTTCCTCCGCCACCGGTGTATGAATGTGCGCGTGAATGGGTGAATGTAATGCCCAATCTATGTAAAGCGCTTTGGATAAAAGTGCTATATAAATGCACCATTTACCAATGCCAGTCAAAACTTCCTGTAGAAAACGGTAGTGGATTTCTTATACGAACGGCCCATGTTAAATGATTTAGTATAGTTACCATAATAGTGTCAATGTATTAGTATGCTATGAAATTAGGACACAGAATCACACTATTACTGTATATCATATGATATATGTGTATCATTTTGGTATTCACTTAAGAATGAATACCAGAAGGAATATGGGAACTGGATCTGACCAGTCACAGTTCCAAGGCTCTGCAGGTTTGACTTTTTACCACCAGGGAGCATTGTTTCTCCACTGATGGACTCGACTGAGCTTTTCTCGTTTTGTTTGTTTCTTTGTTTCTTTTCTGTTGAACTGAGCTGGTAGTAAACAGCTTTCCCTAAAGTTGATTTGAACACAATGAGGGTCAACTTGTCAGGGGAGCTTTGGCTCTGCCTGGGCATCAAAACAAATCAAATCAGATCGCCAGAGTCTCTGGTTTTCTAATGTGGGGTCTGAGGACTCAAATCCCTGAGGGGGTTCCAGGTATTCCCAGTAAAGTGAGGAATGAGTACAACACACACACACACGCATGCATGTGTACACACACACACACACACACACACACACACACACGCACGCACGCACGCACACAAGCACACACTTTAATTTGAACAAAAACACATTTTCATATCAAGAATTCTTTGAAATGGGGTCTGTTAATGTCCTAATGAAAATCAATCTGAAAACTCCTCTACAAGGCACAAGCTAGTAGATTGTCTATTTTTGCCAAGAGGGATCTGGTAGAGGGGGAAAAGGAGGGGGCCAAGTACAGACCTCTGGGGAACTAAGAAGTACTGTATATACTAAGAAGTATACAGTAGGTCAATCATGGTTCCTAACCTTTTTTCCCAACCTATGTCATAGGTTTTATGTGGTAAGGAATGTAAAGCTCATGAGGTCACAAATGAGGTCTTAAATGGTTCCCGGAGATGGTGTCACAGTGACATCATAATGACATGACACAAGGAGATTTGACATGTGGAATGTGTACATGTGGAGTGTCTACCAAATACTGTATGTATGTGTCCGCTGTTATCCATAAATCAAGTGAATTTTTACTTTAAAATGACTCTTATTCCTGGTCAGGCAGATGAAGTAAGTTAACCACTTATTTATAGGCCTTTATTTGTTTTATTTTAGTTTTCTTATTTTTTTATATTTGAGATGAAGAAATGTACCTGCCAGTGCGCGCACACACACACACACACACACACACACACACACACACACACACACACACACACACACACACACACACACACACACACACACACACACACACACACACACACACACACACAATGACTGCAGAGAATCAAGCCAAGTGTCGTTACAATGAGCTAAACTGAACCTTTACTAAATTTACATCGGTTAAAATTACAATTACAATGTAGGCATTCATCCCGAGTCACTTACTGTACGAGTGTGAGATGAGAGTAAAGTGTGTGTGAAGTGAACCCTGGTAAACAAACAACAGGGTTACTAAGTGGAAACAATTTAGTGCTTCACAGTATGGGCTAACTGATACTAGGTAAACATTAACCCAGCATCTGTCTAAACAGCATGCTACTACTGTACTAAATTAGTCCAAATGAGTCACAATAAAATCAATATCAATAAAAGAAAAGTGTTAATGTAGCCCATTAAACCCGGGAAAGCATCTGTGTCATTTTAGATTTTAGCCATAATTTTAGTGTATAGCAGATCTACAAGCTCACAGCGCGTCACTTCGTGCCACGCTGCAAGCTTGTATATCTGCTATTTTTGATATTTCTTTGACAAATCTTGAAAGCGTTTGAAAAGCTTAATGCAACATAATGCAACGGTACAGTATACTAGATACAAAATCTGGAAGTGGACTACTTACGTATGCAGGGAAATTAAATTTAAATATTGTGATAGAAAGGAGTGTCATCACAATATGGAAAATGGAATTGCCCACATTTTTTATTTAATACTCAAGAATGAAAACACAGTGCAAAGCCCTTTGTGTTAACACTTCAAGGTTCCATTTCTTTGAGTTGAATTAGTTCAATTAAGACTCTGGATTTTGCTGTGCATGAATAAGTCTAGATCTGAAACACACAGTAAAATCCTTCTCTTTGATGTTCATTTTCATCCGATGAGTGTACAGATGGAACCAAATGGATCCTCCTTACGTGTCTATATTTGTTTCCATTTGAACACTCTTTAACTGAGCTAATTTAACACTAAGGTTTTTTCTTTGCAAAATTGTCCTGACAGAGGAAAATCTTAAAATGATGATACCTTTCAAAATAACATGTGTCATTCATTAAGAAATACTACACTCTGTCTATATTTACATTACATTGTTAACTTTAAGGAATGACCCTTGGTTGGTTAGAAAAGTTTCAGCATTATTCTATGCGGAAACTGACATACACAACTCTGGAGCCATGTTGATCTCTAATCAATAATTAGTTAATTCATTGATTTATTGATTCATTCGTGTCACTAACCATTTGATTTAGGACTAAATAACCGTGATTGAAAAGTGAACAGAAAATATATATATTTTACAGAATATTAACAGAATAAATAACTTTTATAATTGTTCTTTACACAATATTTTACATTAATAAAAATATATAAATAAAAACATTTAAAACAGACGATCTACAAGCACACAACGCCTCGCACCGCGAGAAAATAGTCGTAGAAGAAAATAGTCGTAGAGAATGAAATATAGACCTGTACTGTATGTTAAAATACTACATGGTAACCTCCCACACATATTATAGACTGCAACTTTGTTTATTGGTATGACATCGATATCATATCATTGTGACATAATATGTAAGCCTAAAGCTTTCATTGATGCTTCCTAACATAACCGTGATGCTGAAATAAAATAACAGATTTTTGACAATCGGTTAATTTATTTTCAGTGTGTAACAAGGTACACATTTGCCTTAATTCACAAATGTTATTCATATCAAAGTACTGAAGAACTGAGATATAGTTTATATTGTGCAATTATGTAATAGCGATGTACAATTGGCTACACTTACTGTAACTAAACATGCTAAGTGTGACGTAAATACAATCCTGAGTTACCCATTTGGACATATTCAGACTCAAATTCACACTCAGGGTTTTACTGTGCACATCGCAAAAATACTCATTTTAAAATGTGTGAAAAACAACAGAGAAAGAGTTTAAAAAAAGAGGGAAACATTAAGAGATGGCGAGAGAGACACAGAAAGAGAGAGAGAAAGAGGGGGAATAGGAGTCGAACGCGAGGATGGAAATAAAAGGATGCGATGAGTGACGGAGGGGAAGAGGAGAGCACCCCGGGGAGCGAGGTGAGAGAGCGAGGGAGCGGGCCCTAAACGAGTGCAAGAGAGGAGGAGGAGGAGGAGGAGAGAGGAAGGTCAGAGAGACTGAGAGAGGGAGAAAATAGGGAGAAAAGATGGAGAAAAGAGAGGGGGGAACATAGGATAAGAGAAGTGAGGAAGAGAGAGAGAGAGAGAGAGATAGAGAGAGAGAGAGAGAGAGAGAGAGAGGAAAAAGGGAGATGTGCAGGCAGAAACGGACACATGGCTAGAGAGATGGAGGGATGGAGAGATGGAGAGAGAGAGAGAGAGAGAGAGAGAGAGAGAGAGGGAGGAGGAGTGATTTGTTTTCAGTGAAAGGTGAGGCCACTTAGGCGAGGCGTAGGGATACAGCGGAATCTATTACCATGTGTCAAACGAAACACGAGAGGACCGGGGAAGGACACGACCTGGGAGACACTGTGTGTGCACGCGTGCATGTGTGCGTGCGTGTGTACGCATGTGTGCGTGTGTGTGTGTGTGTGTGCCAGTGTGCGTGTGTGTGGGCATTGGGCATACAGTACAATAAAATCCTCAGCGTTGACTTAATTTGTGTACAAATGAAACCAAATAGTTTGTCAAATGAAACCAAATTAAACCATTTGGTTTCATTTGTATTCGCTCAGAGTTAAATTGATGCAGGGAATTTGACTTGGTGTGTGCGCAGACTGCGCACGCGTGCGTAAATGTGGGTGTGTGTGCGTGCGTATGGTACGTGTGTGTGTGTGTGTGTGTGTGTGTGTGTGTGTGTGTGTGAAAGAAAAAGAGTAGGTGAGAATGTATCATGAGAGAGAGGTTTGATAAAAAATGAGATACAGTAGAGAGAGAGAGGGGAGGGGATGTGCTGACAGAACAGTATACTTCAATTCTACAACAGACTTCTACTTCTACTTCATTATAGTAAATATAAGTTTAAACTAATTCTTAAAAATGGGAATATGAGTAATACAGCAAGAGATATAAGAGACGTAAGCACTTATATAATGTATGCAGTTCACTGACTGTACCGGTATATCCTAACTCCTAATCTAAATGTGTACATTATCATTTGTGTTGCACATGTCTAGAATGCATGTGTGTTCTTTCTCGCATTCTGTGTGCTCATTCTGATGTGCTTGTGTGTGTGTGTGTGTGTGTGTGTGTGTGTGTGTGTGTGTGTGTGTGTGTGTGTGTGTGTGTGTGTGTGTGTGTGTTTAGACAGCAAATGTGAGTGATGTTATGACTCAATGTGTGTCTGTGTGTTTCCTGTACGTGATCCTTTGTATGTGTGTGTGTGTGTGTGTGTGTGTGTGTGTGTGTGTGTGTGTGTGTGTGTGTGTGTGTGTGTGTGTGTGTGTGTATGTGCGTGCGCTAATGTGAGTGATGTTATGGCTGTGTGCTGTATTGCGGGAGCAGGATAAAAGCATTTGGATTGATGCAAGGTGAGTAGCCTGTTGAGGAAGGAGCACAGACATCACTACTCAATCTGTGTGAGCGAGCGCGCGTGTGTGTATGTGCGTGTATTTGCGTGCGTGTGTGTGTGTGCAATCGCACACGCCTGTGTGTGTGTGTGTGTGTGTGTGTGTGTGTGTGTGTGTGTGTGTGTGTGTGTGTGTGTGTGTGTGTGTGTGTGTGTGTGTGTGCTGAAGAGAGCTTAATATACTGTGTGCGTGTTTATCAGAATGATGGTGAAATGAATGAATGACATTGTGCGTGAGAAACGAAAATTTGCTTGGACGTGTGTGTGTGTGTGTGTGTGTGTGTGTGTGTGTGTGTGTGTGTGTGTGTGTGTGTGTGTGCGCGCATGCACGTGCACGTGCACGTGCATGAGTGTGCATGAGTGTGCATGAGTGCGTGTGCACTTGTCACTCTACACCTCATGGATTCTGTGGCTCACCAGAGGCCAATGTGGTTCACTGGGGGCTGGAACGCTCTAACCACACACTCAAGTGTGTGTGTGTGTGTGTGTGTGTGTGTGTGTGTGTGTGTGTGTGTGTGTGTGTGTGTGTGTGTGTGTGTGTGTGTGTGTGTGTGTGTGTGTGTCCAATGTGGTCCAAGCCAAACTCACATGGTTGCAGGTCCCTCTCTCCATGGCTACTGTACATCCATTTTTCTGCATGAAGACGCGACTCAGCCCAGTTACAAACCCTGTGAAATGTGAGAGCTGCATCAGTGAACACTAGTAAAAGTACACCGCTCTGTACAGTGCCACGGTTTGTAGTCCCAAAACCTGGAAGAGAGTCCGCAACGCGCGGTTACCCTCGACGTTGTTCCGTTTCTTACGTGACTTTGATTGAGACCCAGCGTTTTGCAGTGAATGCCTTAGTCTATATTTTAAATGACATAAAATGACAAATAACAATAAAAAAGGACTGGAGTGAGCAAGCTTGACTAAATAACTAATATGGACATAAGGACATCACTTGCCAACCTCAGCCACCATCCACAGAAAGTGGTTAAGAGCTAAAGATATTTCAATAGAGGGTTAGGGTTAGGTTGAAGTAGTCATACAAGGCCGTGAAATGTCATTGGAATGTAGGCCATAATGTTCCAGGTATGTGACCTGGCTGCATCATGTCGATGTTCTGGGCCCTGGACCATGTCAAATCCCCAAACCCATCCCTGATTGGTAAAAGTTGTTGTTAGTTTAGTTCACAATAATTCACATTTAAGGTATTGTATATCCACTCATCACTGTCAGGTGAAAAGACATGTCTGGTGAAACCAGGACCACAGTGACAGAAACTATAGCACAGATCGGGAGTGTTGTTGGCACAGACTAAACTGAGAGAAAACTAGAAATGCCCTCTGTAGAGGTGCCAACTTGCATCTTGTGCACAAGTTGGCCATGTATAGCCTGCTTGAGCGCCAGCAGAGCGCGCCATGAGGTGCGCTCAACACTGGCATCACCAAGAATGCTGGTCTCATTGGCTGTTAATGATGATGTTGCCAGAAAGGCTGGTCCCTGATTGGGCTACGGGCTTAAACAAAGGAGGACACTGAAATACATACCCAGCCGATCACAGTACTTGCACACTCTGCGGGTACAAGTAACTAGACTGCATGCACTCTGTCAAGGTGCCAACTTGTGCGTTGTTATTTTGCCGTCACCGAGAACGCTTCTCCCTCATTGGCTAAAACACCATATAACCTCTATGGTGAAAACTCACAATCCTCCAACGACCCTGTCGGAAGTCAGAACACCTCCCAAGCCACTTCCAGGCCCTGGAACCACAGGTTGGGAAACGCCGCCGCTTGACAATTCTCTCTTTTTGGAGAAGATAAAGATGGGTCAGTCCCCCCCCCCCCCCACCCATGCCGGAACAAAGACCAGAAAAAAAAGAAGAAACAAGTAAAAGAGGGAGGAGGAGGAGGGGATGACGCGATGGGTAGATGGATGTGAAAACGAGTGAGACGAGCGACAGTCCCGGGGACCGATTGATCCTCCTCCTCCCCCTCCTCCTCGCTCCCCCATCGGCAGAAGACAGATAGTGTTGAGGTGGTCTGTATTGGATTTATGAGTTAATGGCCTTGTCAGGACCGGACGAATGGGGAAAAAATAAAGAACAGGACGGAGGGAGAGAGAGAGAGAGAGAGGGAGAGGGAGAGGGAGAGGGAGAGGGGATGGGCAGAGGAGAGATGTGGGGAGTCAGAGTTACTTGAGGATAGCGCAGCGCAGAGGAGCTCAGATCTCATCTGACCACACACACACACACACACACACACACACACACACACACACACACACACACACACACACACACACACACACACACACACACACACACACACACACAGGGTGTGCGAGAGTGAGTATTTTAAAATCAAATATTAAAACTGAGGCTGGGACTTTAACTGATTAATTGCGATTAATTAATTACAGAAAATTAACGCGATCAAAAAAATTAACGCATTTTAATCGCACTTAGTTTTTGCACCACAGAACCTTCAGTTTTGGGCATACCGATCATAGCGATGCACGAAACAAGAAGAGACAACAAACGCAAAGGGAGAAGTAGCCGATCAGAGCGCTTTGCTTGGCCCAGTGGATGTGAAATTTAGATTTAAAAAACTCACTCATTGATTCACTCGTACTACAAAATGTGTTTTACTTGAAAAAAAATGCTTCTCAGGTCAAATATCGATGTGCGATTAAAATGCGATTAATTGCGATTAATTAATCACAGAGCCTGTAATTAATTAGATTTAAAATTTTAATCGCATCCCAGCCCTAATTAAAACATGTAGTCGACTAAATTAAGTCCCCTCCGTTTTAGTTGTTGTTGCAAATTACATCCTCCACATAAGGTGAGGGAATCTGGGAGATATTTTGAGTTATTGCTTATGTCCAATATTCATTACAATGTCCTGAAAAAAATTAAGAAAAAAAAACTTCTCCCAGGCTCCCACAGTTTTGCAGAACACAGTCATATAGCCTAGACCTGTTTCCAGAGCGCTTCTGTTCTGCGATGTCACAGCCGCACACACACTAGGTGCTGCTTGACACCGCAGTTTGCCGCTCTGAGAATTCTATATTATGTTGAATCGACTGGCTTCATCAGGAATGGCATGCTTGTATGTTGCTGAGCAATATGTTTTATTTTAATTTATTCATTAATTAAAATGTTCATATTGACATGAATTTGCTACTGCGACCTCCTATGGCTTCTTTTTGCCCAAATCTCACAAAGATGTGTATTGTGCACACATGAATCATGATCTCTGGACCTCCCCCATGTGATAAAAACACATTGATAGTTCAGGTTGGCTTTCAAAGTTGGGGCATAGGCTATAAAAAAAAAATCCATTACTCTATTGAAATTTCAATATTCTCCAAAACAATTACATTATTTATTTGTGAAAATAGCCGATCTACAAGCTCACAACACGTCGCACTGTGAGTCCATGACACATTGTGAGATTGTAGATCTGCTATTTTCACTATTTAATATGGTTAATTCATAATGTATGGTAGACCTACTTTTTCCCCATCCTAGAAATGTAGAGGAGTCAAACGTAGGCTATCATAGCCTATTTGGAGTGAATGTATCCAAAATACAAATACTCAAAGAGATACATTTTTTGTTTTTATTTTATACTTTAAGTAGCCTACAGTAGGCTATAGCCTACTCAAGTACATTGTTGCCAGGTACAGTATTTACTGCCCACATAATTTGAAATAATTAATATAGGCCTATCCCAGTAGTATCTACACATAAGACTGAGCAGTGAAACTTATTCTGCAAAAAAAAAAAAATTAAAGATTAAATGTAGGCCTACGTAAGATACATTTTCATCTAGTATTGCATTATTTATAATCGGAGGAGTCACGTGCGGTTAGTTTGTCCAATCAGATGATAGCTGCTGTTTGTGGCGGGCATTTTCAAAACGACGTGACGCTCGAGCGGTCAGTGAGCGCGCACAACATCAGACCTACAAACCCACAGCGCGCCTATGCCGCAGCTCGCTGTGGGCTTGTATATCTGCCGTCTTCGGCTCGTGCCTTCACAGTCATGCTGTTGTTTGACACAGAGACACGCCAACACGGTTCTCTCAATTAAATATGAATTATGAAAGGGAACACAGTTAAACATCATGGAAGAAAGAAGAGGAGGTTAATTCCATGCCAAATGTTTCAAATTCATTTCGACGTTTTCTTTGTGCACGCAGAAACCTCTCAACCACACGTTGCATGAGCGACACGTTTGTTTTTCGGCAAGCAACGCCATTGCACTACCGAATTATTAATTATTTCATGTCGATAAATTAATATGAATTACCGTAAGTAAATATAGCCTACCTGAGTCACACTGGCCCTGCACGTCATGGAGAAACAGTCAAACAGCTGCACTTTGATGACGTTTTGGACACAAAGAAGACGACAAAGGTAATGGAACCCTTTATTCTCCATGCTGGCCTTGCTGGATTTTCTTATATAGCAAATATGTATTATATTAGCTACTAATGTAGCCTATTATACTTTTTTTCAAGGCAATAACACAGTACGTGTTACACTTATGTTGCAAGCCTGCTGACACACACACACGCACGCACGCACACACACGCACGCACGCACACGCACGCGCGCACACACACGCACACACACACAAACACAGGTGTTACCACTGCTACTAATTAACAGCATCTGCACGTGAATGGAAGTTTGGAACAAAAAAAAAATCATTAACACCACCTGTGTGTATGCAGTAGGTCTACTGTTTACACCAGCTCAGTGGTCATCTATAGCAGTGTTTCTCAAACTTTCAAAATGTCAACGTTTCCCCTTAACTCTGACAGTGTACAAATGGAACCAAATGGACCCCCATGTGATTAGAGTTAGAGTTACAGACTTGTATAGGTCCATTTAGACCCCCAAAAAGGAACCCACAAAGTCCCTGGAATCCAATTTGAGAAACACTGATCTATAAACATCCCCCAGAACACATTTTGTACACTCAGAGTTACAGACCTGTGAGTCTCTTTGGAACCCCCTCATGAAACACTGAGGGTCCATTGACCCCCACTTTGAAAACCACTGTTCTGCAGTAGGATACTGCAGTGGTTCTCAAACTTTTTTTTGGCTCAGGGGCAGGCAGGCACCCCTAACCCTTTCATCCATGGCACCCCTGAATTACATTGTTACTTTATAGCACCTTACATTTATGTGAAATATGTAAATCTTTCCCCCTATAAGACACAGCGTAGGCCTATGTCAGGAACTTAATACCTGTTTCTATTTATGACAAGATTGAAAATAACGTTATAGATGACGTTTAACCGATTAAACCCCATTATCCCTATTCTTGGGGAACATTCACTAAAAAGATCTGAACTACCGGTACAAGCTTATTAACCTCGCCCACCAGGCTGGCGTTCGTTCACAACAGCCCGTTTGGTTTCCGCCCAACGCGGAAAACACTAGAAGAAGCGGCGTCGCTCTGATTTTGTTCCCTCCGTTTGTTTCCCCAATCCCTTTTAAAATGCTCGAGTAGCCTAGTGTAGTCTTTCCAGTTGCTACGAGTTGGACTAAAAAAAGATGCATATACCAAACAATTTTTTCAAAAGCAAAACTACTCCGCATCAAGGAGTTTATTAGGTAGGCCCTAAAAGTATGTCCTTGAGTGCAGGGGAATTATTTTGGGCTAAAACTGTTTCCGGTGGATAGTTCCGGCTAAATTGTAGTCCTTTGAGTACTACAACATGACGTTTTGTGGTTTCCGCTCC
The DNA here is from genome assembly GCF_963921795.1 of Nannobrachium achirus. Lineage (NCBI taxonomy): Eukaryota > Metazoa > Chordata > Actinopteri > Myctophiformes > Myctophidae > Nannobrachium > Nannobrachium achirus. Next base: position 37,371,176 of record NC_137831.1, on the reverse strand, counting down.
AGACCGGTTACAAGCCCGAAAAGTGAAGTGATCCCAGACTACAAGCTTATATATCGTAACTTGTGAGCTTGTAGATGTGCTATTTTTGGTGAAGAGACTTGATGTGTAGACAGTACTGAAAAAAATAGCACCAAGTTCAGTACAACCAAGTTCTGGGGTGTCATTCCAAAACTTTATTATAAAAGACCGCCAGCACCATCAAACAAGAATATTTTCCCAGAGTACAATTTGCCATGATTCCTTGTTCCCTTGTCTTCTCATTCTGAAAGGGTCAAAGAAAGGTTATTTTATTGTATTTTTTTTTACCTTGCACGTCTGGTTACATTTGGTATAATGTGACATGAGGCTGAGTTATTTGTGTTTTGTCCAGAGCACAGACCTGACAAAAGTGCATGCATATGTATGTGACTTTGTTATGGTCTGAACGAAGATAGGCCTACATTATGTCAGGAGATGTAGTTGGCTCTGGTTGTTTTAATATTTTCTAATGCAGTGTTTCTCAATCTTTTTTGGCTTGAGTACCCCTTTCCCTGATTTCTGAATCCAAGTACCCCCTTTACCCTGAGAAACCCTGCTGACTACTGACTACTTGACAAACAAACTGCTGGCATGTAAAATATTTAGAGCTGAGGTCTCACAAATCTGTTTGAGTGCATTGTGTATGTATGCTATGCTCTCTGACACAGTAGGTGCTACAATGCATTGTGCGGTTGTTTTGGCACAGGCTGGCTGCCTTTTTGGTTATTATGGTGAGACATTGTCTATATTTTATGTACATCGTATTATGTTTGGTGATACATTGTCTAAGCATATAGACAACACTGGCGATGTAGGCTACCTGTTGTGTCTATAGCAGCAGCGTGTGTTGTATTGTGTCTATTGGCAACTAGATAGATAGATAGAGGTCTATTAGTATTACACCAGTGGTTTTCAACCTTTTTGGCTTCAGTACCCTTTTTCCTGATTGCTGAATCCAAGTACCCTCTTTAGTCAACAACATAATTTTGATTAGAAAGAAATTACATAAAAAGTCCAGTTGTATATGTAAATATGTTGAAAATAAAAGTAAATTGCATTTCTATTCAGTTACAGTTGTGCTAGTCATAATTCTTACTTACTCACATACATTTGTAAATAATAATCCTTGGCTAGCCACCCTGTAACTGTGGTTCACAACATTTTAATTGTATATAAAATATATGTAGCCGTTCAGATATCTTATTTTACATCAGTACTGTTCATGTGAACTGGTTTGTTTAGGCTTATCCATTATAATTATAAAATCGCTATGATTTATCACTCGTTTTCCACCACGGATCACTTCCTCATTTACTCAAAGCGAACAGCAGCAGGAGTCACGTCCCCCTCCGGGTCCATTCCAGACGCCGGAGGAGCCGGTGAGATTTGCCGGGGGCATAGAATGTCCGCGTTAGCTCAGAGTAGTTTTCCCCAAACTAAGGTTCCTACAGTAGGCTACCTACAAAAATTCCTATGAACGACATTTCAAACCACCACTAGGTGTCACTGATTTTCGTTCCACAACAAACCTTGTTGTGTTTTATTGTAATTTACTAGTGTGGAGCTATGATGAATGTTTAAATTCAACAGGTGTCAAAAGCTACACTTGATTTGGTTAGCCTAAGTGCTGCAGATAGATTAAAATGACTCTTTGGACACATTTAGAATTTTTAGAGAATAGCGTGAGAGCATGGGATAAGCTAGGAAGATGATATACATGACGTGACTTTTATTTTGGCTCATGTGATACTAATAAATATTTCATTGTTTCTTTCTCATGTAAACTTAACCGTGCAGGTTATTGAGAAAATATGTCATGTTTTAATGTGTAGGGCTAGGGCGAGGGTTGTGAATGCACCTATTCCACACTTCACTTCTGGTTGGCTGCCTCTCTTGTCTGGCTTGTCTGGCACAACTTTGACACTCAACCTTTTGCTGGCTCCACCTTCTGCCGCGATGGGGAAAGCGGTGGTCACTCCTCTCTACAGACAAATAACACTGCTGCTGTGAATTCAGCCCAGCACTGGCTGGTTGTTTAATTTTGTACATGAAGAACAATTTCTCAAAATTGCATCTTTGTAGTTCTTATTCATATTATTTTTATAAAGTATAATATATGCAAATAATATCCATAATCCATTGTTCATAAGAAGAGGGTCACACAACAAATAGCCCATAGGGACAAGAACCCATTCCATACCAACCAGTAGCATAGTGACCACAACAGCCAATACTAACCAATAACAATGTTAGCACTCACTAGGCTGCCATCCATATTGAATTTTCAAAACATTTAATGTATCTGCACCTTTGAACCTTTTAACATTTGAGCACAAAGCTGACAACGATAAGAGTAGAACACAATTCTTACAATATTACATGAGTGTATAGCTTTTCTTCCCTCTATGCCACATTTCTGTGCTGAAAATAGCCGATCCCTCTGCTATCTCTGCCAAATGTTCACCCCAGAATAGGTTCATGTGGTTAAAATGTTATTCACATTGTTGGTGTTTCTTTTTCATGTTGCATATTGCTCAAGATAAGGCATGCTGTGCACACAGAACGTATTACTGTTATTACCAGTAAGACTCCCTAATCGGGAGATAAGCGACCGTAAGGTCGCATACACAAACTTTAGAAGGCAATCATCAGGAGGGAATATGGGAAATGGGACAGATCCATGTTGATGACATGACTTTAGAGATACTGTGTACCGCTTTGTGTGATTTCTGGGCAAAATCTGTTAGAGCAGTGTCCAAAAATGTGTTTTGCAAAAATCGCCCTCATGGTGGCACTAGAAGAGGGCCATGTGAGAAATCAGGGCTGGAGGTTGTGGTTTGTCAGCCAAGGAGTGTGTGTGCAAAGTTTGGCATGGATAGGGGCAACGGTGCCGGAGATAAGAGTAGGGCCAAAAGTGTGACGTGACGTGACAGACACACAGATAGGCAGACGGACGGATGGACGGACAGCTGGTGGAGCTTTTCATAGTAACTTGCGACCGTCATTGTGTAGTGTGTCATGGTACAGTCCATCTCATGTCATTGAAATGATAATGCTAATAACGTTGCTGTAGTGTTGAAGCTTTTTGTACGGCTGTCAGCTCTGTCATGTAAGAACCACACTGACAATGAGCTACTGAAGGAAGGCCCTCACTGGATGTCAGAACCTCCCCCCCCTTCTGCTGTCTCCTCTCCTCCCGCCTCATCTTCACACCTGCTCCTCTTCTTCAAAAGCAGCACCTGTAGCTGTGACATGAACACGAGACACATCTGGAATAGACCGTTTGTCAGCCTTCTGATTGGTCCCTGAGACTCCCTGACTGGCCAACCAGAAAAAAACATTCACTTTTTGCTATCGGGGTGGAGTTTGTGCAGTGGAGATTCTGGAGAATGTTAAATGTGGCTTTCAAAACTGTCCGCAGTGCGCGACACGGCGATCGCCCGGTACGGCCGCGATCTCGGCCGTGATCTCGCTCATCATAATGAATAAGCTTCAACAAACTAGTTCACATGGACCATATCAATGGTCTAAGAGTCACGATTGGGTACATATATTTTAAATGGGCAGAATTACGAAAAGCCAGCCTATTATGTGAGGTTAGGATTATAGTTCTGTCCTCTTCCTACCCAGGATGCAATGCGCGGTCTATTCTCTTTCTGATCCAGAGGATTAAACTAATTAAAACATTTATTTTCGGGGGGAAAACTACTGTTTTGCTATGTAATTACTGTACCTTTTTCTTCCCTTTTTATTAATATCACGTAGATGTGTTTTTTGTGGTACTTTATATAGCTGTAATGAGGCTATGAAGGGAAAAAAAATCCCATCCACTACCACTATAAAAGAATCTGCAAAGAGGATTCTGTCCCACTGGGATTAAACAAATTAAAACATATATTTTTGGGTAAACCCCCTGTTTTGCAATGTAACTACTGTACCTTTGTCTTCCCTTTTTATTAATATCACCTAGATGTTTTTCCTTTGGTACTTTATATAGCTGTAATGAGGCTATGAAGGGGAAAAAAAATCCCATTCACTGCCACTATAAAAACAATCTGCCCAGGGTCAAATGTCCTATCATAGTAACAGGGCAGAATGGGGCGGGATTTGCAAAAGGGCTTATTAGTGAATAATTACACCCGATAAATAAGGTGTGGCTCCGGAAAGTTAAAGTCCACATCCTGTAGGGGTAGTAGGAACACCTTAATCACTGCAACCCTTGACCTGCTGATATACCTGATTACAATGCTGTGTGTGTGTGTGTGTGTGTGTGTGTGTGTGTGTGTGTGTGTGTGTGTGTGTGTGTGTGTGTGTGTGTGTGTGTGTGTGTGTGTGTGTGCGTGCGCGTGCGCGTTTAAAGCTCAGTGCTGATAGTGAATCAACCATTAATGGTCAGACAGACTGCAGTGAGTTGCGTCAGCTTGCGTGCATGTGTACCGTATATCACCATGATATGTTTCTGAGAAAGACAGATAAAATGTACCATATTTCACTTTTTGTTTGCATTTTGATATCATGCAAACGTTTACTGAGCGCACAACATTTGGATGAACATGCCAGGCACATAATGTAATATGAGTTTAGAAAAACGCACACCAGATATCAAAGTAATGGAACATGCAGAGTTTAATATAGCAAGTATATATATATGTGTCAGAAATAGATTTCATGCATACTGTACTGGTGATATTGTACATATTGTTTTATTGTTATGTAATAGTTTGTTGTATTGTAATAGTTGAATTGAATCATAGTGAAATGATGCTATACTCCTCATAATGCCGGGGACCATCACAAAAGGCTTTTTCAGGTAAAAAGACAAAAACAATTATTATACTAAAACTGATATATTATTTTGATATCGGTTTGATACCAATATTGCATTTTAAGGCCAACATCGGCCAATACCGTCAAATATGATGACCAATTAATTGTCCATCCCTACCTGAAACCACCTGGAACCCCCAGGGACCCCCTGGAACCCCCCTTCAGGACCCCTGATTCTTCTCATGTCAAACACAAGTCCTGCTCTCATGTGACAACAACACATACGTAATTCATTATATTATGTGATCAAAGTTAAGGCCCATTCCCACTGGGCCAGATAACAGATAAAAAAAATCTCTTTCTCTAAAATAGTTTTCCATTCAAAGTGGATGGTAGAAAAAAATTATATCTGCCACAGATAAAAGAAATATCTGTGGCAGATATTTCTTTTTTATCTGTATCTACCATCCACTTTGAATGGAAAAATAAGAGATTTATTTATCTGTTACCTGGGCTGGCCCAGTGGGAATGGGCCCGTTCTCTCATATGAGCTGCTGTACACGTATGAATGCTATGAAAGAAAAACAGCTGACTGACACTGGAATGAAAATTAAAAAATAGTGATAAACAGAATGGACAAGGGATGGGGGAGAGAGAGAGGAGAGAGAGAGGGATATCTCTAATGACATTGCTGCCCAAGGTCATGACTCTTATTCTAGAGGGACAGACCAATGTTGTCATCTATATCACTTACTGTTTGTGTGTGTGTGTGTGTGTGTGTGTGTGTGTGTGTGTGTGTGTGTGTGTGTGTGTGTGTGTGTGTGTGTGTGTTTTGTAAGGGTGTGTGCATGTGCCTGAGCAAATGTTGTGTCTTTGTGCGTGTGCGTGCGTACGCATGCGTGCGTGTGTCCGTGTGTGTGTGACTGTAATGATAACAGATATGTTTATTAATAACATTTAAGTGCGGTCCATTGACCCCGGAGAGATGATGCAGTGAGGCGAGGCAGATGTGTCCTCGACATGTCGTCCCACTGAGACTGTCCATAGAGACTGTGCACAGAGAATGTCCACACAGTGTCCACACCAACTGTCCACACAAACTGTCCACAGACTGTCCACAAAAACTGTCCACAGACTGTCTATTCACAGAGATGTTCTTTCTATTCATTTTACAACCTGTAACAACCACTTAAACACTATTACTATTTTGAACATGTTTTAAATAGTTCAAATAGAGCTCAAAAAGTGTCAATGTAGATTGTCTATTTAAAAATGTTTTCCACAAGCTTGTCGATCTGCTATTTTCTGTGAATGTTTTCCCCGAATACGGATGCTGAGATTGAAGTGGATAAATTACCTAGTAACTCCTCCTCTACAATGCAGAAGCTTAACACTTGAATATTTGAAGCCTTGTTTTATATATATTTTTTTGTTATTGTTGTTACAGTAAATGTATCATATATAGCCATACTGGCTGTAGTTCATTTTATTTTGATGCCCCGTTCTAAAGCACTTTGCAACCTCTGCTTTCACGTAAGTGCTATGCAAATAAACGACAATTTTATTACGATCATTATCATAATGGCTTGTGAAGTCAGCATTCAATTGAAAACAAAAACAACTTCAGACGCAGGCCAAACGGTTCGGCTGTGTCGCTGTCTCTCCACACTGGAGAGTTGGGTTTCACGGGGCAGAAAGAAAGAGGAGGTGATTATTTTGGGACTCGGGGAGGAGAGGGGTGAGGTAGAGGAGGGAGGAGGGATATGCAGATGTTATTGTGATGCAGTAACAGGATAAAGGGCACATGGGGTGCTGTAGGTCTGATATAGTAATTAGTGGCCAATTATTTGCCCCATTAAGGCCTAGAAGGCACTATTATTATTACTTTAACCGTTATTTTATGCTTTAAATATTGAAAAATAACTGATATACAAGCCTTGTAGCCTTATAGTTTGTTTGTTTTTTATCGTGAAGATTTGTGCAAGTCTTTGAATATTTTTTACCTGATTCTATAAATGTTTTGCCCAGTTCTCAGAAATTGCGTTCTGTGCAACAGTATAGTCCAATTCCTACTTTGTCATCGAAGTCGCATGCATAAAATCGCCGTACCACACGCTCAACAACACGCCACATTGTGACGCACGTGCAAAGTGAGCGTGTAGATCGGCTATTTTCAGCATCAGGGAAGAAGCGAGATCAGATGTTTTGTCACTCGACTTTGACCTCCAACGGCCACGGTCAATGTTAACGTTAACCACTACTGGAGAGACTCACACTTTCTACATCTCTCTCTCTCTCTTCCTCCTCCTCCTCCCCTCCCTCCTTCATGACCTCCGGAGACCGCCCTCACCCCATCCCAACTCCCCAAGTACCTCTCGGACAGTAGGCTATATATATTCATCAACTAGGCCTACATCTAAGATTCTCCTTCTTTTTTTTTTTTTTCATCGGTGTAGGGAAATTAAAAATGGAGATGTAATGGCGAAACAGGGTTGTGGGGGGGCATGGGGGGGGGGGGGTCGTAATGTGATCAGTATGACAGCCGATCAATGGGCCGCTGTCACATGCGTGCGTGTGCGCGCGCGCATTCGCGTTATGACCACTGATGCATGTCATATGCTGGAAGTATGTTGGGATGGATGGATCGGTCTGGGATGGATTGATATAGGAAGGAAGGAAACTCTCTCTCTCTCTCTAGTAGGCTACTGGCTGAGACTACGATACTGCATAAGAAATAAATACAATTCTCGAGAAACTCTTCAAGTTTGGGTCATTCACGTGAATGCTTGTGGGTGCCTGCTCAATAGAAGATTATTATTATTACTTTAGCAAGCATATTTACAGTATGTATGTATGTCGGTGTCCTCTCTTGTTTAAGACCGTAGCCTAATCAGGGACCAGTATCTCTGGAGTGGAAACATCATCATTAAGAGGCAACGAGGGAGCAGCATTCCTGGTGATGCCAGTGGTGATGTCGCTGGCAACGCCAGGCCAGTGGTGATGCCAGTGGTGAGCGCACCTCATGGCACGCTCTGCTGGCACACAAGTAGGCCATACATGGCTTATTTGTGCACAAAGCGCAAGTTGGCACCTCGACAGAGTGCAGTTCTAGTTACTTGCGCAAGCAGAAAGCGCAAGGTACTGTAATTGACTGGGTAGGCCTATGTACGTATGTATGTCGGTGTCTCCCTTTTTTGAAGACCGTAGCCTTGAATTGGGAAATAGGAATGTATGAATGTAGGTATGTACTGTATATGTCGGTGTCACCTCTGGTTGAATACTGTAGCCCAATCAGAGATCATTAACAGCCAATGAGGGACCAGCATTCCTGGTGATGCCACTGGTGATGTCAGCAGAGTTTGGTATATAAGAGCATTCCTGATAATGTCTTCATTAACAGCCATTGAGGCCAGCATGGCACACCTCCTGGAGCGCTCTGCTGGCGCACAAGTAGGCCATGTGTGGCCTACTTGTGCACAAGACGCAAGTTGGCACCTCGACAAAGTGCAGTTTAGTTATTGACTTCTCTTGAGGAAGACCCAAAGGCTGAGCTTTGTACTTCAACGATATTG
>NC_137831.1:37352819-37360319 GCF_963921795.1 Nannobrachium achirus | reverse complement strand
CTCCTGCGCCTCGCGTTACAGATAAGAAATATGTAAGACTGGGACTAAATGGGTTACATGCGTGCACACACACACACACACACACACACACACACACACACACACACACGCTTAATGCACACAGACACAGCTAGACAGGTGTACACACACCCACACATAGGCTCGCACACATACACGCACACGCACACACGCAAACATACAGTAGTATTTACTGCAGGTATATTCAACATAAGCAAACACACATACCGTTCTCCTCTTTTTCACTCTCTCTCTCTTTCTCGCATGCACGCCAGCACGCATACGGTATATGCGTGTGCGCACGCACGCACGCACGCACACACACACACACACACACACACACACACACACACACACACACACACACACACACACACACACACACACACACACACACATACATCCACACAGACTGGTCAGTGCTAAGGAGGTTAGGGTTAGTGGATTAGTATTGAACAGATTCTTATAGCATTATCTGTGGGCTAGAGCCAGCCACTGGTGTCAGAAACACTACCGTGTGTGTGTGTTGTGTGTGTGTGTGTGTGTGTGTGTGTGTGTGTGTGTGTGTGTGTGTGTGTGTGTGTGTGTGTGTGTGTGTGTGTGTGTGTGTGTGTGTGTTGCGCGCGCGTGTGCGTGCGTGTGTGTCTGTGTGTGTGTGTGGACTGTGGTTGACCACGGGTGACAAAACCTAAAGTGTGTGGTGTGGTCTAACATGTTTGAGTGTTTGTGTCTGTTCATGGTATTTACTGTAAAGTTATAGTTTATAAATATGAAATGAACAAAAATATAAGTACAAAACAAATTGTTTGCAGGCGATAGTCCAAATTAAATCGAATTGAGTGAATTCTTTTGGGAAAGGAAATCACTGCTTTCATAGCTGAATTGTGTTGAAAACAAAACATATCAGTTGTTTCCTTGAAGAGCGGAGAGGCCAAACATGTATTTTTATATAAAGGCTGTATTAGGTCTTGTGGGAAAACTATAAAATGTGTGCTTGCTCATTCTGTGCAAAACAAAAGGCCTTGCTAAAACGAGCTACACATGTTAAGTTAATCGACAGAGCGTTGACTGATACAAATCAATGACGTGTGTAAAATATAATCAATGTAATCAATTAACAGATCTTCAAACAGCCCCTTAAAACAGCATATTGGCAATTTGGCAATAATGTAAATAGAGCCTATTAGTAGTCCAATATCCTTGTATGTTCTCACATCTCACAAAACGAAATATAGTCATTACTGACTATAATTCCTTAATCCTTATGTATACACTATAGTACACTATAGCACACTATAGCCTAGCACTTGTCTGACTTATCCCAAACATGGAGACATCATAGACCACATGAGACTGACAGTATGCCATATGTGCATTCCCAGATATGGGCTTAATATTGACGACATCAGGGTCCTCCATGTATGGGCATAAAGGGACATGGACGGAATGGTTAGCACCGCTCAAATAGGGATGGGGCTGAAAGGTACAGAGATATTTGCAAGTGTGACTCGCGTCACTGCAACCACACTTGCAATTTCCAATCGCAACTTTCTAGTTATTATCTTCGCAAGTCAAACCAATCCCTGCGCATTATACCTCAACAAATATACTTTGATTTCTTGATTTCTTGATTTCTTTCTTGATTTCTTTCTTTCTTTCTTTCTTTCTTTCTTTCTTTCTTTCTTTCTTTCTTTCTTTCTTTCTTTCCTTTGCCCACCACCCCCTGCATGCCTCCATGTCACTACTTCCATCTCCACAATCATTATTGTGTCTCTGTGTGAGAAAGAATTAGTCAGAGAGAGTGAGAGGGAGAGAGAGAGAGAGAGAAACAAGAGAGATCGAAAGAGAGAGGGAGACAACGAGAGGGAGATGGAGAGGAAGAAGAAATAGAGAAGGAGAGAGAAAGAAAGAAAGACAGAGAGGGAGAGAGTCCTTTAGCATCATAACTGTCACAGAGAGAACTCTCCATGGACCTAATGCAACCATCACTCATACACTGGCAAGGAGCTTCATTTTTTAATCTGCTGTACGTGTGTGTGTGTGTGTGTGTGTGTGTGTGTGTGTGTGTGTGTGTGTGTGTGTGTGTGTGTGTGTGTGTGTGTGTGTGTGTGTGTGCGTGCGCGTGCGTGCGTGCGTGCGTGCGTGCGAGAAAGTGACGTTGTCATTTTTTAGAAATGTTTTTACCGCGGAGATTAATCTAACTTTAGTGACACGCACAGCAGCGACACAGACCTCGATGCAGTCAGAGAGAGAGACATAACAACAGACGCAGAGAGAGAGATAGAGAGAAACTGTAGCCTACTATCATTATGACAGTATTTGCATATTGTATTATATAAGTTATACATAAGTTGTTTTTTGCTGTATTATTTTTCCGTTTTTGCAATATTGCAATTATTATGAGAGAGAGAGAGAGAGAGAGAGAGTGGGGGAGGGAGACAGACAGAGAGAGAGAGATCGACAGACAGAGAGAGAGAGAACGAGACGATAAGAGAGAGTAAGCAAGACATTTGCACCAGTTTGTTTATGAAACTCCATCTCCTGGCATCTAGCAAAGCTCTGTTTTCATGCTCAGAATTAAGGGAACCGCCTCTGATACAGGGGTTGACAATAAGGTTTCAGAGGCACTTGCCCGCCGTGTTCTACTTGCCCAAAGCCATGTCATGCCCACTTGCCCAAAAAGTTAAAAATATTATAAAATGTAAAAAGGCCGAAATTATGTTAAATCTATAACTGCAGAGTGGTGGTGGACAGTCAAGGTCTTTGCACACTGCTGCATTTTTCGGGCCGAATATCTGAGTGAATTTCGGAACACGTAAATAAAAAAGATCTACCTCACGTTATGTCGATCACGTTTGCACACTGCCGCCCGTTTTGTATTTATTTTTGGAACAGGGTTGATTTTTTACGATTTTCGCAACTGTTGCCACCGAGTCTCTCGCACTCTCTCTCTTTCCTCTTTCTCTCCCTGGCCTCCGGATTTCAGATTTCCAAAACGCAACGAAAACACGCAGTTTGAAACCAGTGTGCAACCAGCTTCACTTTGAAAAACAAAATGAGTGCAACAGCTAGTTGTAAATAAATAGCATTGTCCTTCATGAATAAGGGCAGAATGCTTTTGCCCATCGGGCAACCTGAAAGCAAACTCCACTTGCCCAAACCTTTTATTTACCTGCCACAGGCAGTCAGGCATAGGGCTCAGGGGTTGACACTAAGGTCTCAGTGGCACTTGCCAGTCGGGCAAGTACAGGTCATGTTCTACTTGCCCAAAGGTGATGCCCACTTCCCCGAAAAGTAAATTGTGCATTATAAAATGATAGGTAACAACTCACAACGCATCACATCACGACATGTTCTGAGCTTGTAGATCGGCTATTTCCACTATCAATGTTCTTTTTTAAGTATAAAGTTGTCAAATATGTCAGTAATTGTTTTGTATATTTAGGTTATGTGTCATAGCTACCATGTGCAACTTCAAAGCATACAAGCCAAACAGAAATGTAATTGTCAATGACAAAAACACAATTAAATCGTTAATCGCAATTATTTGAGTGACAATTCATCGTCATGTAAAATGTCATAATCGTGACAACCCTAGTCAGGCAACCATTAGTGTCACTCCCTGTGTAACATCATGATCAGTGGTTCTCAAACTTTTCAGGACCCCAAAATTAACATACATCTGGCTGCGGGCCACCATCTGATCATATTTTGTGCCAGGGACCCCCATACAATATTTGTGCTGTTAAAATGTTACAAAAGTGTGCTTTTCACATTCATTGATTCTTTGAAAAGGCCATAACTACAACGCCCCACGATGCAACAGTCGGCTATTTTCAAATTAACTCATGGGGTTAAAGTCGTTAAACTGATTTTGATGCTATAGTAATTCAAGATTTTATTTAGACACTTCAGCTTAGAGTTAACCATTTGGTGTTTATTAGAAATAACATAACCATTTATGCAATTATATTGCATTGAGTTTGGCAGATGGGCTCTGCTCTGATGATATACAGATTTATCTGTGTAACCATAACATAACACAACACAACACAACACAGAATCTGCTATCTCAGACCCCCCAGAGCAGAGCACAAGTTACAGATGTACATACCGGTAAAACATGAACTTCCAATTACATCATAAATTACCATAGAATTAAAGCTATACTGTGTAAGATGCTCAACTAGTGGTCAGTAGCCCTATAGCAAACCGCGGTCGCGTTCGCGTCTTTCGCCCGTTTTTCGTACATTCACACCCCCGCGTCTGCCTCCACAACGCCGAGAGCTATCTTTAGAGGGGTCCCTGGTTCCTGTGCGTTCAGGCATTCCGGAGAAACGGACTACTTCACCCTGCCTGGTAGGCGAGATTACCTTTTGAGTAAAGAGACACACGGGCGACTACAAATATGGCGACCCCACTTCAAGATGCGCTGTGATTGGCCGGTAGTGTACCATGTGTGCATGATCGGCGATGTGATTGGGCAACGTATACACAACGTATACAGATGATGCAGATTACGTCATTTTGGCGCGAAATCCGGTCCACGGCCAGGATCATAGAAAACATATAAAGAGAAGGCTTCAGAAGCTGAAAATAACGGAGTGGGTGTTCTAAAACTTTAGCGATTTAACAGTTAGGACAATTTTAAGATTTGTTTTATAAAAAAAGTTACATGGTACAACTTTAACATAGAATAACCATTGTACAATCAACATTTCATCATACCACAATCATGGAATAACCATAGTACAATCCACATGTTATCCTATCACAGTACATTCCATTACAACTGAAGCTAAATGCCACAGGGAGGATGCCGGGGAGGTGGAGGATTTTTCCAACACACATCACACAACCTGCTTTGACAGCTGAACATGTAGAATGAGCAGTGAGCAGAGGTTGCTTATAAGGACTACAGCGAGCATTGAGGGCGTGTGTGAAGTAGCTTGTAGCGAGTGAGAATAAAGTAAGAACGTGGGCGTATGAATTAATCAACTGTTAGCGAATGACAGAAGGGTTCGGGGTATATCTAGGACTCTAACTTCCATGTCCAAATGAACTACGCTGCACTAGATTTATTTATTCTCGTAATTAAGAATTAGTCGTTAAACTCATTTGCAGTGTTGCAGAGTAGTATAGTACAATGCAATTTAACATCAACAACATCGCTGTTGAAAATAAAAGTTTAATTGCGACCATAGGTTGCAGTTTACTATCAGAACCGTCACAGCTTGTCCGTATACGTCCGTCCGTCCGTCCGTCCGTCAGGACGGGTAACACCTGACACTGTGGTTCCCCTCACACATCACTTTAAACATATTTTGTACTGTTTACTCAAGTAAATGTTGAATACCAAACGTTTACTTGCAACAGTATATTGCAATATTTAGTACATTGCATTATTGATAGTTTTATTTAAGTAAAACATTTGAGTACTTTTACAGCCACTGCCTACCATTGTCAGAACCCAAGAAGACAATATTCAGTTCCATACAGTTTGGAATAAAATACTCCAAAAATCATTACAGTATGATACAGTAAGCCTATCTCTGTATAAATGCAACAACACAGTTATTAATAACGGTTATTGATAGATATGGTATTGAACTGGTATTAATAATACTGTGCTCCTTTATCTAGAGCACTGGTTCTCAACCTTTTCAGGCCACGAACCCCAAAATAATCATATTTTAACTGGGGACCCCCCCCCACCCTGACGAGCACAAGAGTTGAGGCATTACATTTTGTATAACACGGTTCTATTGTGAAAATAGAAGATCTACATGGCGTTGTGACCATGTAGATCTGCTATTTTCACAATTTCTCCCTCTAATATTAGATTTTTGGCCAATGTTTAATTTGCCCACAGGTTTTCAGATATTTATTTGCAGTGTGTATACTATTAACCCATTACGTGAAACCAGGAAAGCAACTGTGTCATTTTAGATTTTGCATTCGTCATTAAAAAATACAGATCTACAAGCTTTAGATCATATCAGAATATTCTTTTGTGTTGTTTCATTCGTTCATTTAACGTTCATTTGTCCGTTGTTCTATTGCAAACATTTTGTGGAAATAACTGATCTATGTCAGACAGTATAACAGTACAAGAGAAAATAGTATTTTGTTGGTAGATGTGGAAAAGATACTTTAGTCCTATCCGCTATAACAGTCCTAAGGGTTTTAGAAATCCAAATAGCGTTCTAAAACAATTTAAAACGGTCTTGTAACCCATTTTTCACCCAGTGCCAATTGCCTGAGCTGTAATCCTGGACGCTACTCCCCCTCTGCCAACCTGGGGAGAGCCCGAATTGAGTTCATGCTCCCTCCAATGCATGAGGAGTGAGCAGGCCGCTTCATCACCTCACCTGACAGGGGGGAGTTTCCCTTGGATAGGACGTAGCCTGTGGAAGGAACGCGTTATTCCAACCAGTTCCTTTCCCCTTCATCAGGCGCCCCGGCTGGCCAGGGGGAGGCAGTATAGAGACCAGGATTACTGCATGTTTTTTTTGTGAGGGTATCTACCAAAGGAGACACAGGAAGAATATGCAAACTCCACCACACAGAAAGGCCCTTTTGCCAACCCCACTATATAGGGTATGGGCACTAATGACGCAGAGGAGAGAACACGCCCACAGCATCCTCAGGACCCTCTAGCTGTGAGGCGACAG
The DNA here is from genome assembly GCF_963921795.1 of Nannobrachium achirus. Taxonomy (NCBI): domain Eukaryota; kingdom Metazoa; phylum Chordata; class Actinopteri; order Myctophiformes; family Myctophidae; genus Nannobrachium; species Nannobrachium achirus. The sequence goes on along the minus strand of NC_137831.1, from coordinate 37,353,627 downwards.
CGCTAAATCAGTGGTTCTCAACCTGTGGGTTGGGATCCCCAGGGGGGTCCCCAAATTATTTTGGGGGGTCCCCAGATGATTAGCTTAATGTGCAACATTGTTTTCTCACTCAACAGTAAACACACCAACATAAGGTTTAAGTGCATAGAGTGTATCTGCACATGTGACAAGTGACAATTTAAGGACTTTTTAATTCATCTAAAATGACAAATAGAACTTTGTGACGTGAGCATGTAGATCTGCTATTTTCACAATAGAACCATGTTATACAAAATGTAATGCCTCAACTCTTAGTGTTCGACCAGTTAAAATATGATTATTTTGGGGGTCACGGCCTGAAAAGGTTCAGAACCACTGACTTAAATGACTGCAGCAGAGCCACTCAAACACTTGGGCAGTGTGTGACGAGGTACAGCATGTCAATTCACTTTCACTATTTAGGTCTCAATTCAGTTTCAGTACAGGATGCCCAATTCAGTGTGAAATCAAATCACAATCAAATCAATCTCAATACGGGACTGATTGACTGAATTACAGTGAAAGCTAGGAGGGTGCAATAGTTGAACCTCTGCTGCACCCGCTGGTGGACTAATTTGCAGACAGACAGACAGACAGACAGACAGACAGAAGTCTCATTGCTTCATGGCTCAACTAAAAATGGAAACTCAGAGAAAGCACACGTACCGGTATAGGATTGAGACACAGAGAGAGAGAGAGAGAGAGAGAGAGAGAGAGAGAGAGAGACAGAGAGAGAGACATAGGGCTACAGTTGTACGTGTGTGTGTGTCTCCCGGTTGGTTGACAGAGA
>NC_137831.1:37290319-37350319 GCF_963921795.1 Nannobrachium achirus | reverse complement strand
CACGACAATCTTGACATGTCATTTTTATATAGTACCATCCCAAATAAAAACCAGGTGGAACAGGGTGTTATTTTTACTGTAAACTTCAACTCAACTCCGGCGGCGTTTCAGAGAACACTTCTCAACGTTATCAACATTAGAACAAAGTTATCAACATTAGAACAAATACAGAGAGGTTGTAAAGATAGTCTAACTAGTACTCACTTCTGTAAAGTCTTGTACATCCTGAGTTACAAGGAAATAGTCTACAATATCTAAAAGCTCACAGCACGACAAAAATGCCAAAGCATTGCGAGCTTGTAGATTTTATACTTTAATTTTGTGTGTCAGTGTGTAAAACAGGTTTTACTATCCCTTTCAGCCAGGTATGCACCATACTGTATAGCAGTCAAAGCTACAGTAATGTGCTGCTTTGTTCTTGAACACTAAGAAGAAATTCCTTTTACAGTAACACAGAATGTTTTGACTGTTTTTCTGATAGCAGTACATAGGCTACTAGTACTGACTACTAATAAATAACAGAAAAAATCATCCCCTGGACGTGACATGTGTCGACCTGTCTCTCTCTCTGTTGAATTGTCTAAGAAAGGCAAAAATGCCTAGAATTCATCTTCAAAATGTTGTGTTTATTTGGAGTGTGTCCACAAAAATATTGGGTGCATGCATTGTTTTGTGTTGTTTGCGTTGTGTGTGCTGTACATGCATGTATGTGTAATAAATAAGACAAGTCTGACACTATCCTCATTGGGATGCACTGTTTATTTATCCTCCATCCTCCCACAATTCCTTTGTGTTCCAAACAAACCACAACTCCCCACGCCCTGCCAAAGCCAGGAGAGAGAGAGAGAGAGAGAGAGAGAAAGAGAGAGAGAGAGAGAGAGAGAGAGAGGGAGAGGGAGAGGGAGAGGGGGAGAGAGAGAGAAATTAGGGGTGAGAGCAGCCCACAGACCACATCATGGTTATGGGATCAGTTATATGGCTAATGACTGCCATCAAGCATTGGATAGACAGAGAGAGAGAGAGAGAGAGAGAGAGAGAGAGAGAGAGAGAGAGAGAGAGAGAGAGAGAGAATTTGGAAAGAGTGAAATGCTTGATGCTAAATCTGTGAAAAGTGATAATGCGAGTGGCAAAACGGCAAATGCTGATTCTTGTACATTGAAATGTGAACTTGGTGCATTTCCTAAGAGAACCCCAACAGTGGTGGTGACATTTATCGGGCCCCCCAGCAGCTGTGGACTGTTCCTCAGTTTGAACAATTCCAAAGTTATGATTCAGGTTTTGGTCTAGAAACACTGGCATAATTGGTGTGGTTCCCAGACTTTTTAATTCCAAGGACCCCCATAACTCTCAGTGCTTCATTTATGCTCACTTGGCCCTACATTTTGGAGAAAGTTGCAAAGTGGTCGCGTGCATGACTGATTTGTCATGAACTTTTTTATGTTAAGAAATGTAGACAGTTACTGTAGCGTCGCCATCATCAGGACTGTTGGCCCACAATGTCCCTTGAGGAGGTTCGGGCATAGGACTTGGCCTGGGTGGGTGCAAAGTTTATTTTATTTTCATGCTTGAGAAGACAGCTTTTCAGGGGTTGACACTAAGGTATCAGAGGCACTTGCCCATCAACTTGCCCAAAGGTCATGCCTACTTGCCCGTACATTTAAATTACGGTTCAATTTAACAATCTTTTTTAATTTCTGGGGCTGTCATACTTCAATTTTTATGCCAAATACCTACATAGCTATGAATATGACTATGGGTTCACACTTTTATATTCTTATCAGTGAAAACGGAACATTATAGGTCAACAGTTTATATTCCACAGACCAAAAGACGCTCTGGATAGATACAGTATATATATATATATATATATATATATATATATATATATATATATATATATATATATATATACTGTATATCGTGTTGTGTTTATAGAAGGTTGCGTTCCCTCCCCCGTTCGGGCAAGCTGAAAGCAAACTCTACTTGCCAGAAAGTTTTATTTACTGTACCTGCCAGGGGCAGGTGGGCAACCCTTAATGTCAAGGCCTTAGAGGGTCCCATTACAATTTAAAAACAGGTCCTCAGATTCCTCACATATAGGGACCTCTGTAGTGTTTGACACTGACAGTCCTAACTGTACAAAATAAGTGTATTACGGGTCAGATTGAAACTTGCAGAGTTGAACTATTCCACCCTGGATGTCACGGTCTTTGGCTTTACAACTCACAACTTAAAAGGAAACGTGCACACATGCACATGTCTGCACGATTGCACGCGCACTGTGTGTGTGTGTGTGTGTGTGTGTGTGTGTGTGTGTGTGTGTGTGTGTGTGTGTGTAACCCACATGTAGTTTAGCAGTTTGTGATAAGGATGTCATACAGTATGACCCCCGTTTAGGGTTGAGGCCATTTGGCTCACACATCCAGTATGGATATGTTATGACATGACACAGTAACATTCATCGATGTATAACTCGCTTGTACAAACGCTTGTGGTTCCAACTGTACACTCTCAGAGTTAAATTACCACTGGGTATTGTGCTGCGCGCTCCTCCTATCTCTCTATCTGGCTGTTCTGTGCCGTGTTCTTCTCCTCACCCACATCTCTGGTTCGTGGTAAAACCATAAAGATTAGGACGGACCTTTCCTTCAGGGTCCAGAGTTCCCTCTGGGGTCCAGAGGTCGCAGCCCTGCCCGGTTTACAAGACCTAACCGAGGCACGCACACGCCGCCACATGCGTCTGACCCAGCGGACACCCCGGACCACCCGGTATGCTGGAGAGACAAGGCTACCAATTCAACTACAGCGACTGGAAGCGACCATGGAGTCAAAGGTGAGCAGCTTCATCACTGAAACTATTTATATCCAAATATTTTTGGTTATGACAATGTGTTTCTATTACATACAGCAGGGGTCAGCAGCCTTTTTGAAACTAAGTTCCATGTTTTTATTATCTAGACATGTCAATATAAAATTTAATGACACGTCATTAAGCATTCAAACATTTTGATTGTCAGGACATTGCTATAGCGATCATTAGAGTCAGAGCAATAACCCACCTATCTCCCAGACATCCTCCCCAGTCAGAGTTCAGAGTTTTAATGAATGGGGAATTATGTGCAGGATGTAATATGTTGTAAATTAGGTGACTTCATTTAATTGACCATGTTTGAAAAATATATTCTCTCTCTCACACACTAGTGCCAGTGTGCCAGTGAACACCCTCTGCTGTGCCAATGTTGGCACCCGTGCCTAGGTTGCCTACCCCTGACATACAGTAATATATAAAAGTGCAATTTCACTGCAGTAAAACCAGTGTTAATTTATCTATTGTACAAATGTTACCAAATTTAGCAATAAGGGGGGGTCCACCTGGCACCTTGCTTCTGGTATTCTATATTACCAGGGAAGTAATTGCTTTGGGATTAGGATTTAGATACTTTCTGTGCAAGTGTGAAATGTTTGACATCCATGTTTTCAATGTCAAAGGTAAAATCCTCTCTCTCTAACCTCTGTGTTGATGGCACAGAAATGCCTTTTAACAATAAACTGTGAGTTTGACATTTCGAATTCAGGCGTGACTTTCAGCTCACTCACACACCACTGAGTGACAGCCAATAGCGGATGGGATTTTGAGAGACCAAACAGACATCTAGTTCAGAGACACAGGCCAGTCAGTCAGTCAATCAGTCAGTCAGTCAGTCAGTCAGTCAGTCAGTCAGTTATTTGCTAGTCCAGAAACAGTCAGTCAACCAAGTTGTCCGTTTGCAGTATTGCATAGACCAGTGGGGTCCAGGGTCCCCAGGGGTCCTTGAGGAGGTTCCAAATGAACCCTTACAGGTCTGTAACTCTGAGAGAGTACAACTGGAACATTTGTACATGGGGGTCCTTGAAAAAAAAAAGGTTTATAGACAGTTCACCAGCTAGCCAAACAAAAGCTGGATGCTTCATCCATTCATTGAAAGATGTGTTGTATTGGACAGACAGACAGACAGACAGACAGACAGACAGACAGACAGACAGACAGACAGACAGACAGAGGGATGGAGACAGCCAGAGGTCTCTACCACTGATAGAGTGTTGTGTTTGGCTGTGTAGAAATGTTACCAGGTGTTAATGCACTCAACACGATCTCAATCCAATAGACACTGTGTTAAAAGGCCCGACTGTACAGTACTTCTCCAGCTGTATCACACACACACACACACACACACACACACACACACACACACACACACACACACACACACACACACACACACTGTAATCACTCTGCAATTAACAGGCCTGTGTCCGGGCAATTCGATACACACTAAGTGAGGAGGAGAAAGCGCGAGACACAGAGAAAAGAACGGCGGGAGTGAGAAAATGAGAGGGAGAGATAGAGAGAGAGAGAGAGAGAGGGGAAGGTCAGGGCCAAAGATATGACATTATCTGAGTTTCATAAAAAAATAAATCTGAATTTATAATGTGTTTAATCTGGCCTGTTGTTTGAAATGATGGTCATGGTATTTATTAACTCTGGCTTCCCGATTTTGGGAAACGTATTATTTATTACTAATTGTCATAGTTTGAATTTCTTTCTTTTTTTGCCCTTTTGTTTGCTAGTTGTATTTTAACAATGTAGATACTGTAGGGTATAAGTGAGGCAGGTATAGCTCTGGTCCAATGGTCCATAGAGTTCTCTATGGCTATGCAACTGTGCGTGCATTTCCCCATTTGAACGGTGCATGATGTCCACACTCAAGTCCAAATAAACTATATACGTTCCCCTACTCACAGAAACAAAGGCGATTTTTAGGGTGTTGAATGCCTACCGGTATATGGTCAATAGAAAATGCCCTTGAACAGATATGTAGGTGGCACACTGTCTGGAATAAGTAAAACATGTCTCCGTCCCGTGGAATATTCAATATTTCTGTCCGAAAAGTGGGGGGTCTGAGAGTCCGTGGAGAGTCGACTTTCAACAGTCATTTGTTTCTGAGAGTAGCGAACATGTATTGTTTATTTCTTACTGAAGTGTTGACATCGCGCTCTCGCAGCTCCCGTTCAACTGAGGAAAATACAGTGGCATAGCGTTCAGGAGAACTCTAGGGGTTTGTATACAGTAGTCTTTTCCTCTCAATTTCACTGTCCTTGCGTCTCTGCTCTCCTCTTTCGCCTCCATACACATCTCTACCCTTTCCTCCTCCCCAGGGGTGTCGCACCAAATTCTGGGCCCTGGTTGCAAAGATTCACTGTGGGCCCCCCATGAATGTTCTTCATAGGGGGAGGGGTTTTAACCCATTTAGACTGGGAAAGCGGCATTATTACGCATTATTTTGTGCTTTAACTATTGAAAAATAGCAGATATACAAGCTCACAGGTCTGCTATTTTTTGAAAAATCTAGAAAATTTGTGCAAGTATTTGAATATTTCAAATCCTTCTAAGGTTTTTCAAAATCTGTTTCTATGTCAGTGGTGCTCAAACTTTTTCATGTGAAGGACCCCAAAATGATATGTATTTGGCCACGGACCCCCATCTCAAAATATTTAGTTCCAGGGACCCCCCAGAAGCAAAACTTTAGTTACAAATGTTCGCTTAAAAAATACATATATTCAAAGATTTGCACAAATTTTCACGACTTTTCAAAAATAGCAGATATACAAGCTTGCAGCGCGGCTCAGAGTGCCGGGCTGCGAGCTTGTATATCTGCTATTTTTCAATAGCTGAGGCATAAAATAATTAAGGCCCCTCCACCTTGGGCCCAGTAACTCAGTCCCACTTTCCCCCCCTTGTGACGCCCCTGCTCCTCCCCCCTTCTCTCTTTTCACCCTCCCTCACTTTACCTGTCTCCCCCTCCCATTTTCCACTGCTTGAACCCCCGGCCCCCCCACCCCCTCTTCCTCTCTCTCTGCCTCTGTGTTTAACTCTTGCAGGTGTTATCTGTGTGTCTTATAAGCGGAGGGCAATTAGCCCCTCCGTCTCATTAATAATACATTGTTAGGCTCGTTAATAATTTACCTTAATTGCTGATTTAAGTTTCCCTTCCCTCAACACAAACGGTCACTGGGGGGAGGAGGAGGAGGAGGGGAGGGGGGGCTCAACAACTCTAAGGTCACACACACATTCACAGGTCACACACACACGCACACACACACACAGGACACAAAGGTGATAGACGGATTAGGTTTCTATCTTGTCTTTTTTCAGCTCTTGTGTTTTTTCAGCCTGTGTGTTGCATGCATTCATGTGCATGCAGTGCGTGTGTATGTGTGTGTGTGTGTGTGTGTGTGTGTGTGTGTGTGTGTGTGTGTGTGTGTGTGTGTGTGTGTGTGTGTGTGTGTGTGTGTGTGCGCGCGTGCACGTGAGCGTGCGTGTGTATACCCTATGCCAGTCGGCAGATCAATGCATCTGATAGAGTTGAGATGAAGAGTGTAGCAGTCGGCGAAAGTGTCACTGCATCTGTGTGTCCTACTAATGAAGTGCAAGTGCTGAGCAACATTGGTGTAAAGTAACCAATACACCAAGTACTGTACTGTACTTAAGTACAATTTTGAGGTATTTGTACTAGTATTTCCAATTTTCAATACTTTTACTAAATTGTGTAGGCTACTTTACAACTTTAGTTACGTGTTACTTTGAGTTTGATTATTATTACTAAACATATATTAACCACTTCAGCCCTATATACAGTACATTTCAGACTAATTTGAAAATAGCCGATCTACAAGCTCACAATGAGTCGCGATGCAACGCATTGTGAGCTTGTAGATTTGCTATTTTCAAAATATTTGTATACATTTGAAAACTTGAAGTGGGACAATACGCATAAAAAGTACTTTTACAGGCCAATACATTTTGAGGCCAATACGTTTGTACTTTTATTCAAGTACATTCTGAATTCCAGACCTTTAGTTGTAACAGAGTATTTCTAGATTGCAGTATTGAAGCTTATACTTAAGTAAAAACATTTGAGAACTTTTTCCACCACTGTGGACTGAGCAAGGCTTATGACACTGCAAAGCGTAGTATTCATTTCACACCGGGGGTAAATATTAAACTTGTACGGGTCACCCTCAGGGCTCAGCTAACGCTAAGATCTTGCGATGTAAGAGTGGAAACCGAATAAGATTAGAATTGTATTGTGTTGCTACTTCTTATCGACAGCACTGTCTATCTGTAACCTATTCCAGAATTCTGAATCAAGGCTTTCCCTCCCCCCTGGAGTCAATAAAGTGTTATCTTATCTTTTTAAGGATATAATCTCTATCTACAAAGTTCTCGGTGATAGGGTCAGGATTGCCTACGATCAGGGAATGATCAGTTAACCTACAGTACTTAAACCCTATATGCCAATGCCAGGGGTCTTCAACGTTTTCAGGCCAAGGACCCCTTAGTTGAGAGAGAGATGAAGCAGGGACCCCCACAACCTTTGCAGAGATTCCATAGTTCCATTGTTTGACAGCACAATCATCTGTGTATTTTGGATTCATGTCAATTTGTGTTTTCAGATATTTAACCACTCGAATTGTCAATACATAATGAACTTGACCTTTCACTCTGTACTTAGTCTTTTTTCCCCTTTACACCAAACCTCTTTGCAGAAAATAGCCGATCTACAAGCTCACAACGCCTCACAGCGTTGGCTAAAGTTCTCAGAATATGGACACTAGGGTTCAAGTGGTTAATATAAAAAAAGGAGAAAAAGGTTTCTATCACACAAAGATTTGGCGGGCCCCCTGTAGTAACTCTGTGGACCCCCCTAGGGATCCCGGACTCCCTGTTGAAGACCCTTGCTACCGGTATATGTTGTAGACCCTCCAGGGATCCATACTTGGTCCCCTCCTTTCCCCCCCTCTACACCAGATCTCTTGGCCAAAAATAGTCTATCTACAAGCTCACATGGCATGGCAGTGTGTAGATCGGCCATGTTTCGCCACATTTTCACCTTATATGACATTCCTGTTGTGTCTTGTAAATCTTGTATTTTTTTTGCCTCCGTCAAACTCAAATATAATATTGAATGTTTGTTGCTGCGTGTTAAAGAAAGAAATATATATGTCACGGTTTTAAAGAGAAACAGGACGGTCGAGAAACGGAGCACTCGGTGTGCAGCACGGGGCGGAACAAGCGGTCGCCCACAGCAACATCCTCCAGGCGGAGCCGCGCCCACTCGATTGTCCACGACATTGCAAGCGGCGCGCAGGCCAGCGGACCTTGGTCCTGCTCTTCGCCCCCGAGCACCGCAGGTGCGAGTGGCCGCGAAGAGCGGGCCAGGGCCGGCCGCGCGAGTTACGAAGCCGTGGTGAATGCAATAGTTATATTTATGCCCAGGCCGTAAGGCCTGGGCAAGCCCACGATAAACACCCTGTCCAAGTGACTACAATGGAGCTAATGGCTAAGCTAGGCTAGGCTAGGCTAGGCTAGGCTAGGCTAGGCTAGTAAATACAGTCGCAAACGAGTGACGTCAGCGCCTTCACTAGTGAATGCGAGTGAATGGCTGTCGTCGCCACCTGGTGGTGATTAGTGTGTGGTGAACGACAAAACAAGCGCTCTTACAATGAACGTCCTGCGTTACCCAAACATCCTGTAACATATATACACAACAAATATTACACAGACTAATTGTGAGCAAAATGGTTTGACAGTCATGTGTTTCTACAGATACTACTGTAAGTTGAAGTCTGAGTACATGACACTACGTTTTGTGGTGCAGCTTATAAGCTCAGACAACGTCATTAGTCATTATGATAGTCATTAGCATCATCGTTATCAGTTCATTCATTCCTTCTTTCTTTTCTTTCATTTGTCTGATGGACTCTGTTCTTCCCAGGAGGAGAGAGAGAGACTATCTGTGAATGACTTTAGACTGTTTAACTTGGTTGGACCTTATCTTTAATGCTTTGAAGTCACTCCCTGATTTGTATTGCAGAAACATTAACCTACATCAACACTGTATGTCAGCCTGGTATATTGTATACTGTATGCGTTTTTTTTATGTAAATTATTGCCCTATTTCTTTTTTACTGTGTTGTAGTAGAGTGTCACACAAAAGTAGCAAAAGTATTACTGATCTACAAACTCACAAATCACAATGCGTCGTGATGTGACCTGTTGTGAACTTGTAGATCAGTGTTTAGCTATTTTTTAAATGAAATGAAAAGTATTTAGACGTAAAGAAATAATAACTACTTTTGGGCTTAAAAGCCTCACTCACACAAATTCAAAGCGTTTGAGGCATCGTCGCAAAACACATAAGCCACGTAAGTTAATTAAAATACAAATTTGTCCAGTTTTTTATCATAATTATCTTGCCTGCCTAGTACTGCACACATCATGTGTACCACAGCACATGCACACACAACCCTTCAGCACCATGGACAGCGATCGTGTCATTTTGGAAGCCAATTCGAACGATTGGACACGTACTATTTCATGTGATGGGCCTGCGGTAACATGCTAGAGGCCCATGCATCCCTTACATCAAATAAAAGTCGACGTGATGACCCTGAAGCTCGTCCCTGTGTATAAGTCTGATCCTACACAGAGTATCAGCTTGAATCCTACATGAATGTTATGCCAACTAGTCAAAATCATTAACCACTGGAATCTTATGCCAACAAGCCAAATACATTAACCACTGGAACCATAGCGGGGGGGGGGGGGGGGGGGGACACGCAGCAAGGTTGTTGGACATCAGGAGTCGAACCCACAACATGCTGTCAGGCTAGGTGCCTGGACAGCTACACTAGGCCAATGTTTGCTTTAATTCTGATAATAAAGCATTGCTGGATTTGAATTAAGATGTTCTCCATTGCTCCTCTCTTTCCGTAGGTAAAAGCTGAGCTGATTGGCCAAATCCTTTGCGAGCCCGGAGTGAGACAAAGAAAGACAACTTCTGATTGGCCAGAGAGATGACCCCCCCCCCCCCAGCCATCAGTAACAAGGATTCATCCTGTTGTTCCCATAACTACCAACAGGAAGTCACTGTTACTGGGGGCAAGGGTCAGGGAAGCACACACGCACTTCATATTTGTTTTGTAAATTCATGCCTTACTTCATCATATCGTCAATGTCGGGTGGAAACCTTCTATGTCCAAAACTGTTTGTTCTGTATTTATCATTTTCAAAATGATTTAAACTAGTGAAAACAGCCGATCTACAAGCACACAACTGTTAAAGAGAGAAAAAAGGTGAAAGTACATATTTAACCAAGGAAAAGTATACATTTTTATGCTGCTATTTGAAGTGAGTGCACTAAACATTCTTCTTTTTTTTAATTCTGAATACAGTGTCAATAAATATCTTATCTTAACAAGAGCATGTGTCAATATGTAATGTGTAAATAATAACTACTGCACATTGGATCTATTTCCCATTTCCTGATTTCCTGTCTGGGAAATTATTATATACCGGTATGTATTCTTACCTGTACTCAAGATGTAACAATAAAGAAACCTTGAACCTGTAGCCTTGTACTACTCTGATATTATTATGAGAATTATGCAGAATAATTTTATACATTATACTATATTGTTATTATGGTTGTATCTAACATTTATATTTTACCATCCCTTCTAGTACTTATACTTACTAATACATTATGACATGACGTGATCATTTGTAGCCTGTAGGATCCAAGCAGGTGTCCTCTAGGCCTGATATCTGTTGTTTTGTTACAGCCTGTCTTGTTATGGTTCAGCTTGTCCTTGTAGCAGCTACAGTATATGCCAGGGGTAGGCAGCCTTACGCACGGCTGCCAACATTGGCACAGGGGAGGGTGATCACTGGCAATGATTGGACAAAAACAAAACATTACGTCCAAAGTACCGTAATAGTCTGTATTAGGCTAAACTAAAGTATATACTCTTCCCTTATTAAGGCATACACACAATGATGATGATGGCTGCAGTTTTGTAGTGGACTGGTTGCTTGAACGGGCTTTTAATTATAATGGTCTCTAAATTGTCTTGTTGTACTTTTACCATTTCATCTTGACAAAGATTTTCTCCAACAGCATCACATGTGTGCGCATTCGTGGTCGTACACACACACACACACACACACACACACACACACACACACACACACACACACACACACACACACACCTATTCCCCCTTGCTCAGTCGGCACTGGTTTCAGCCGACTAGTTTCAAGACAGGGCCTGGATGTGTGTGTTTGTGTGTTTATTTACCTGCCAGTATCCCTCCGCCGCCCCCAGCCTCTCACCATGACCCAGGGGAACCTCAGTTCAAATGCACACACACACACACACACACACACACACACACACACACACACACACACACACACACACACACACACACACACACACACACACACACACACACACACACCCTGGAAATGGATGCTGACTCTGAGTACATATTTGCAGTTTCTCTTCTCTTCTCTTCTCTTCTCTTCTCTTCTCTTCTCTTCTCTTCTCTTCTCTTCTCTTCTCTTCTCCGCGAGTTGACTTTATCATATTCTCTATCTTCTCTGCTCTCTCTTTCTCTCTCTCCATATATCTGTCCATCTGCCCCACTTACCGGTAATTTAGTTTTAGATGGGCCTCAGAATCAGCTCTATTGTCACAGGTTTACAGAAGTTAAAGTTAAAGTTTTCGTTGCGTCAGTGGCTTGGGTGGTAGAGCCAGTTTTGATCGCTGGCTCCCCCTGAGTCTTATAATGTCCTTTAGCAAGATGCTTAACACCTATATAACTGCTCCCATCCCATTGGTGTGTGAATGCATGTATGAATGGGTGAATGTAAAGCACATTGTAAAGTGCTTTGCTTTGGGTAAAAGGCACTATATAAATGCACCATTTACCATTCAGGTCGTAAATCATGCTGAGCCAGTCACTTAGACCAAATTACTGGGTGTTAAACTAGATAATTTATTGTCTTTCTCTGATAAGACTGATTACATTGCTTCCATGATGGGAAAGGGCATTGCAATTTCACGGAAATGTTGTGCATATCTTCCATCTTCTGTTATGATGGATGTTGTTCGCTCGCTTTCTGTCACTTCTGGATTTCTGCCCAGTTATTTGGTCAATTGCTGCTGAGAAACATAACAGAAACAACTTCTAATTGCACATAACAGAGCCGTCAGATGAACTCTTCGTCATTTCTTTCCATGCTAATGTGTGCGTGATCAAGGGGCGTCACAAGGGTGGGGGAAGTGGGACTGAGTTACTAGGGCCCAAGGTGGAGGGGCCTGGAATCAATTTATATTTAAGCTATTGTAAAATAGCAGGTATACAAGCTCACAGACCGAACCTTTGCAACTCAAATTTTGCTTCTGGGTGGTTCTTGGAACTAAATATGGGGATGGGGGTCCGTGCTCCGTGGGCGAATACATATCAATTTGGGGGGTCCGTCACATGGAAAGGTTTGAGCACCACTGACATAGAAACATAGGTTTTTCAAAAAACCTTAGAAGGATTTGAAATATTCAAAGACATTTTCAAAAATAGCAGATCTATCTGTATATCTGCTATTTTTCAATAGTTAAAGCACAAAATGTGAGTGAATCCTTGTACCCAGGGCCCAGAATCTGATGCGACACCCCTGTGCGTGATCATGATGTCTAAAAGATTATTATGATTAACTGTGGAGGCTAAAATTAATAATACACCACACTTTCTTTGGGGCCTTTTGTGTATAATACATTTCAAGCACTGAACTTGACTAGCAATGGCCATCTAGTGGTGACAGTACACAAACTAATTGTAAAGCCCGTCACGATAAACTCCCTAGTCAAGACAGAAAACTGTCACTCTTACTGTACATGTACAAAATGTACAAAAAGTTGAACCTGGATGCTTTTTAATGCCAAAAACATTCATCATCATCATCAACTTCAAAATTCGGACATGGACTCAATCCTATATATATTTGTTGTTTGTGTACATTATGAGAACATAGTATTTACTATTTATTATTGTGCCTATCAGTATGCAAATGGAACAGTGCTGAGTCAGCAGCATTGGGCTTGGCAGCGCTCGGTGCGGCCACTCGCTCGGCTAACACCTCGCCCACGGACACCTCACGGGGCTCAAGCCTGCTGCCGATGACATTGACAGAACGAGAAATGTTGAGTTTAAGTATTTGTGGTTTGCAGAAACGTACAATCGCAATGTTTCTTCTCTGACGCTTGGATTGCTATATACAGTAAACAGTATATAGGCCTGTCAGCGAAGTACCTGTATGAATCGGTCTAAACTGTTCTTTCTGAGCTTTAGAATATGCATTAGAATATGCCCCCAGCACCAGAAAAAACAGAAGTAGATTTTCTTACTTAAAAATATACATATATTTATTTATCTCATGTAGATGTTATTTTGTTTTAGCTTTGATTTGCTTTGTTTCCATTGTAGGTTGCTACTGTTTACAGCTTCATCCGTAGAGTCATTTAATTATTATTCTGAACTTTGTATTTGGCTTGTTTTGCCTTTTTACTTTTATTGATACGATGGGATTTTAATTGTTTGTTTTTTATTGTTGTTGTTCTCCTGTGGACCCCAGGAAGTGTAGCGACGACTTTAGTGGAAGCTAATGGGATCCAAATAAAAGAATAAACACAGTCACACACACACCCACACACACACACACACACACACACACACACACACACACACACACACACACACACACACACAGACCCCGTGAGGCCTCCCGTTAGTGCCGGGTTAGACGTTTGGTCGTGACACGCCGGCGGAGATGCGGCACAGCGGAACCGAGATGCCAAAACAACGACAGGAGAGGGCTGAGAGGTAGTCAGGGGTGGGGGGTGGGGGGAGGGGGGGCAGTAAGCACGCACACACACACTCACGCACACGCGCGCCTGCACGCAGAGGAGTTTATTAGTTTGTTTGGAGGAGTAAAGCAACACTTGTAAGAACAGCCCAGGGAAAAAGGAGAGGTCACACTTGGTTGCACGATGTAAGACTTTTATTTTGATGAGCTTATAGAGCTTTGCTGATCTGACACGTCATTTGCAGAATCAGGACTTTTGTTCTAGAAAGGTGACATAGTTGTTGATAGTTGACATGGTCGTATGCAGGCGCGTGCACACATAGAGACCAAAGGCAATTGTAAAAAGTGCCCCCTCTCCAGACCATGAATGCAGTTTTTACTATGGTGAAAGAAATGCAAATGCCCTCTTTCCATGCCATTATCTGAAGGCAGCGTTCAAGTGAATTGCCTTGTCCAAACTCTCCTGAACTTGAATGCAGCATCTTATGTTGAAATAATTGCCCTCTCTGTGTAGAAAATATACGTATGAGTGGTTTAACGCACCGAAAATAGCTGACCTCCAAGCTCACAACGCACAACGCGTTGTGAGCTTGGAGGTCTGCTATTTTTGATATTTTCACCAAAAGGCCCTTTTAGAAATTTCAGCTCCTGCCTCTCTAACATTCTCTGCACGTCCCTGGTCGTATGTTCACAAGGAAGCCTATGCACCACAATCAAACAAATAATAGATGAGTAGGTTGATGACAGTGAGTTATTGTATATCCTTTCTGTCGGGGAGAAACCTCATATCTCCATATTTGAACATATTTGACTTGAGAATTACGTTTTAATGACCAGCTCAACAAGATCGACCCACCCCCAAAAAATATTATCCCATTGCTGAAAATATTTACCTGAGGGGGCTTTGAAATAGCCCTTCGAATGGAAATAGTGGAGGCGAAAAATGCCTTCCTCCCTGGTACAGTAGGGTTTCGGGTTCTTAACTTCTTTGCATTGAACATTTTTATATAACTTTATAGTAAGATAAGGTTTGCGACGTTTGCGAGCAACACTCTTGAAAACAAAGCTTTGCATTGCCTACTATAGAAGCCATGAAGAGAAAAAAGAGTTTTGTGAAACATCACACATTTTATGATTTGTGATGTTTGTAAATATATTGTTTTATATTTTCTTTATTTTTAAAGGCATGTCATGTGGCCTACTTAGGCCTATACCTTCACAGCCTTTGTGATGGTAAGATCATGATCTTCCTTTTGGGCACCCCTGTATACAGCATCACACAAAAGTATAAAAAATAGCAGATCCACATGATATACCATGTCTCAATCAGAGCTTGTTTCTGCACTGGTAACCAGGGATGGTAAATTATGTAATTTGTAGACATACTTAATTTTTCTTATATATTTACTATTCAGCACCCAGCCTGGATGGCCACGGATGTGCGTGCGTGCCCTTTTGGCTGTGTTTCAGCCTCTTTTTCAACAAGCCTACTGCATCATCATAAATAATCAAATCAATAATAACAATAGTACAATACACTAAATCGAAAGATGGATATTAGAGTTAGTCGAGGAAGAAAATGCAACAACAGAAATGTGATCAGGGACTATATTGTTTTATTATTTATTTTATAAATCTAAGATGGAGAGTGACTCGCCAGTTCTGACTGGAGTTAAAAGGTCATGGTGTAATTGGGGCTGAGTGGTGACAATGATAAATCACTTAGCACTCCCTGCCATTCTGTAAGTGAACCAATTCTCCTACAGTAAGTAGCTTATGCATGATCTAAATAGCAAACCATTTTCTTCTGTGGAAAAGCATGAAAAAGCTCAGATGTAGATCTACCGTACCAAGCCTAATCTATCTGATTGTCGTATTATATCGTTTGTTTGGTTGATTTTTTGCACAATATATTCTCTGATTCATGAAGTGCCATTAAAGGACCATATATATTCAATGTCCATTGTCAACCTCCTCAACCTTACTGTAACATAGTTTACTCAGCCTTTTTCCAATGACACGCAATACATTCGCCTGAACATGTTTGTCAACATAAAACTCATTGTTAAAAGCTCTCTTCAATTTAAAATGCAGCTCATGTAAGGAGACATTATTCCATGTGTATGATATAAATGTGACATTTTGAATGGCTTTTATAAGTAAGGCAGTAATGTTAGATAAATTAAATGACATACTGACTTTCAAAAGCCTGAATTATCTACTGTACAGAAAGAACATTAAAATCTCATTGTTTTTTCATTGTTTCAACATGAATGAGGCAGAATACTGTTTAAAAATATTCACCAAATAAATCAACTAAAATATACACTGCACACAACTGGCAAAAAAAAATCAAGACACATTTTTAATTTTTGGGTGGCATGGATGGCGCAGTCGGTAGCGCTGTCGCCCCGGCAGCTAGATGGTCCTGCGTTCGATTCCCGCCAGGCACGCTTAGGGCGTGTTCTCTCCTCTCCTCCGTCATCAGCACCCATACCCTCGGTGGGGTTGGAAAAGGGGCCTTTCTGTGTGTTGTTTGCATGTTCTCCCTGTGTCTCCCAAGGTAGATACCCTCTCAAAAAACATGTATTAATACTGGTCTCTATACTGCCTCGGCCTGGCCAGCCGGGGTGCCTGATGGAGGGGAAAAGAACTGGTTGGAATAACGTGTTCCTTCCACGCACTACCGGTACGTCCTACCAGGAAAACTTCCTCCTGTCAGGTGATCCGAAGCGGCCTGCTCACTCCTTGTGCATTGAAGGAAGCATGAGCTCAGTTCCCCAAGTTGGCAGAGAGAGAAAGTAGCGCTCAGGATTACAGCTCAGGCAATTGGCACTGGGTGAAAAATGGGTTACAAAATCGTGGGATTTTCTTTTTAAAAGATAAAATAAAAATTTTCATTTATGCCCTCCCCCCACAAACATCTGTATTATTGGCCTTCAAAAGTCGATAATCGGCCGACCTCGGCGCAACACACACACATGTTCGTCCACCGCACTCCTGCCCTGCCAATCCACCGGGGAGCAACAGAATAAACACAGCCGGCCGGCTTGAACAGCGAGCTGAGCAGGGCAATACATAAATGGTCAGAGAAACGCCCCCTGAGATCTATGCGGGTCCTCTCTGTCTCTTAAAGATTTTTTGCTCAGGTTCCCCTAGCAGAAGAAATTGATATTATGATAGAACGTGGCCCCTGCAAGTTCTTTTCTTTATTCCCCGTAGAGCCATGTTCCCTTAAACAACCTCCCGATATAACAGTAAAGTTGCAGGTCACAGCGACGTGCACCTGCTTCCCAAAAACTGGCCATATTGACCTTATTATCATCCTTATTTTCTTATGTTTCCTTATTATTGTCGTTACAGCAGAGTACGTCTTTATGTTACCTGTGAGGTGCCATGTGGGTGCAGTATCAAGTATAAGTCTATCATTCTGTATCTGTTCTTTTTCTAGAGAGTATGGAAGCCGATTTATATTAATGGGAGGAGGGGAAAGAGTATTGTTTGGAAGGGAATAAGAACATGAACTAAGACTTGTGAAATAAGCCATCTCGTACATACCGGTACTGTATGTTTTTCTTTAAATGCAGCTGTACATGTTCTGTATGCTTGAGCGGAAATACTGTTGACCTAATACTGTATGTTTGCATTTAAATACTGTTGTAAATGCACCGCATTTACTACCAAAACCTCCACGGGCTGTCTGTGCGTCAGTCAGTGAGTCAATCCGTCACACTTTTGCCCTGCTCATATCTCCACAACCGTTGCCCCCATCCATGCCAAATTTTGCACACACACTCCTTCACTGCCAAACTACAACCTCCAAGGACCCCCGGAGCCCCAGGGACCTGGACCCCCAGATGTAAAAAATGACCAAATGTGCTCACACGTCACACTTTTTCCCTGCTTATATCTCCGCACCCGTTGACCCGATCCATGCCAGATTTTACACACATACTCCTTGCCTGCCAAACTACAACCTCCAAGGACCCCTGGAGCCCCAGGGACCCCCAGGTCCCTGGGGGACCCCCAGATGTAAAAAATGACCAAATGTGCAAAAATGACCAAATGACCACCCCAACGGGGCTGCTCACGGGGAATTCCCGGGGACCACCGACTCCTGCTGCTCCAGAACGGATGCAAAAGTGGTGGCGCCCCCAGTGGAGGACCCCCTGCCACTGCAGCGCACATAAAATGCCGTAACTCGGGCTAGGAGCGTCCGGGAGAGCCGGGGCCGGTACCTATTCGTCCGCCAAGGCAACGTGGAGACCCCACCCCTCATTTCTCACATGGCCCTATTCTAGCGCCACCTTCAGGCCGATTTTTAAAACACATTTTTGGACACTGCTCCTACAGTTTTTGCCCTAAAATCACGAATATCACTACACAGCATGTCTACACTCATGTCATCAACATGGATCAGGAAGAACATTTTTGCCCTATTTGTGGAGATAAGCCACCTACGGTCGCTTATCTCCCGATTAGGGAGTCTTACTGGTTGTATTTAAATACTGTTTAAGTGTTAATTTAACTCCTGAGAGCATACACATGGAACCAAATGAACTGATAAGGGTCCATTTGGTTCCATGTCTATGCTCTTTAAGGAGTTACAGTAAATTCCTGCGTACTGTGTGCGTGCTTGTACGGGAGGCCATCTCTATGAGACACGAGGGTAGGAGTTGGGATAAAGAACGATTGAATGAAGTGGCAGATGAGATCAGGAAGAGATAAAAACAAATTGTGGTGGGATGAACTCTTTCTTCCTCTCTTTCTGCAAGAAAAAGAGAGAGAGCGAGCAGTAGATATAGTTTATGTTGGAAGCAAGTGATTGAAAAAAAATGAAAAGAATGGAAATGAGGTTTCCAGTACGGTTCTTTGATAGAGGCTTACAGTAAATTCTAATTGTATAAAAGACCGTTTGGAGACCCGCAGACTCTCTCTCTCTCTCTCTCTCTCTCTCTCTCTCTCTCTCTCTCCATCAATTTCCTCTCTCCATTCTCTCGCTCACAGTCTCTCAGTCAGAAATACACCCAACTAATCTCTCACAAACCATTCACTGTCCTCTCTCTCTCTCTCTCTCTCTCTCTCTCTCTCTCTCTCTCTCTCTCTCTCTCTCTCTCTCTCTCTCTCTCTCTCTTGCTCTCTCTCAGTGGCGTCAGTTCAGAAAAAGCTAAGGTATGGCAACATGACTGGTGTCTTGCACGTGTGCCTTCGTGTGCGTGCAAGACACCAGTCATGTTGCCATACCTTAGCAACAGGCATGATATATTTATTTTAAGAAGTAGTACATATAATATATAATTATATATACCTATAATATAATTATAATACCTTGTTTAAGTGACCATTTTGTAGCATTTGTATTTGTATTTGTATTAGCATTTTACTGTCATTTACCAACATAATAACACGCACAGATAGACGAAGAGACATTCATGGATTCATATTTAGAACTAACCTTTATCTTCCCCCCCGGACCCAGGGTATGGCAGCTGCATACCCCTGCCATACCCAATTGACGCCCCTGCTCTCTCTCTCTCTCTCTCTCTCTCTCTCTCTCTCTGTCCAGTAGTGCACTTGATCTTTTTACAGTGACATGATGGCAGACTGCAGTCTCCAGCCGTTGGGGACGCTGACTGCAGTCTAAAGTGTATTGTTTTCTTAAAAAAGACGTTGGAAGGCGCGGAGTTAAAGTGCATTGTTTTCCCCGAAACTGACTCTGCCGTTCAGACAGAGGGTCGCTGGCGCTGACCTCTGTCCACCCCAACACGCACGCACGCACGCACGCACGCACGCACACACACACACACACACACACACACACACACACACACACACACAGGAGCCTGTGCAATGGCACTGTGGCACACAGGCATGTTTAACCATACACACACACACACACGTTCAGTGACATTCAAAGCCACGGATGCAAGGACATTCAAATGCACGTAGTTTGACACACACATGCTCACGCGCACGCACTTGGATTATTAGCCTATAGTTTACTATTATTTTAGGATGGTAATTTTATCAATGCCAGTTTTACTTATTTAGCAATTTCTAACCCGAACCATGAGCCTGAGTTGTACATCACTGCATCAGTTTCATACAAAGGAAATAGTCGGTCTACAATCTCACAACACCCCGCAGCCACTGAGTTGTTTCCTAATTGTACTCCTACTACCGTGCAGACATTAGCAGCAAAAAGACGCGGACGCTTCAAGCAGCAGCTGTCTCTCGTTCATTTTCACTTCACATTTTGTGAATAAAGCATAATTTGATAACATTTGATCATTTCATCATTCCATCCATGACAATCTTTTGGTTCAATGAGGTTTGACCTGGCTTATATAGATGGAAATGTGGCTGTTTTCTGTGTGTTTCCTTAATTATTAGACTTATCATGAACAAAATCATTGTAAACGTCCAAAATAGGGCCGTAATTTTTAGCTTGCAGCCCTTTGACTTTTGATATTTTGCTGAGTGGCCTCTGAGCCATCTTAAGTTGAGTAGCCCTGCATAAGGCCCTCACATGTACAGTATAGTAAAACTACACACACGCGTGCGCACGTGCCCACATGCACGCACACACACACACACGTGCGCACGGGTGAGCGGGCGGTGACTTGCAAGAGCAGGGACTACCCCATAGGTCGAACTCCCGTTGTGTCAAACAGCATCGGCAGGTTAGATAATCACACACCAGCGTCAGCAGGTTAGATGCACCCGCGTCACGGTTAATGAGGTTAGGGTTAGGGTTAGGGTTAGGTTTAGGCATAGTTTTACTGAGGTTAGGGTTAGGGTTAAGGTTAGGTTTTGGTGGTCGGACTAAAGGGTGTTCGACCTAATGACATGTTACCGCAAGAGCATCCTTGTGTGTTGGCCAAGAGACCACGCCTCATGTTGTTGTTAGAACCAGATCCATGCAGGTAGAACCGTGCACTTTGTCGCTTTGCCACCGCATGGTGTTTGTTTTCTCCTGCGCTACCACTGTGAAACAGATGGACGGCTGAGGTTTTCCTACCACACCCAGTGGTAGGAAAAAGCACTCAAATGTATGTAGTGCATTTAAGTAAAAGTATCAATACTGCAATGTAGAAATACTCTGTAAAGGTCCAGAATAAAAGTATAACAATTACAAATGTATTGGCATTAAAGTATACTTTAGTAATATTATAAGTACCAAAAGTACTAAAATGTTTGAAAATAGCAGATCTACATGCTCACAATGTGTCGCGACACGTTGTAAATCGGCTATTTTTAAATAGCCTGTCTATAAAAAGAGGGCTAAATTGGTTCATGCATGTTTTATAATATAATAAGTTATATACAAATAATTGTAGTGGAGTACATACCGGTACAGGCACAGATATTTGCTTCTGAGATGAAGTGGAGTAGAGAAATAAATACTCCAGTAACATAAAAACACCTCGAAGTTGTACAGATGTGGCATTTAAAATCCCCAGGCTTCTCCACTGCACCTTCACTGAAAATTTCCAACAAATGCATTTTTTCCACAGGTTTCTTTCCCTGTTTTTATGGAGAGTGGAGAATATTTTTGCAGAAACCCACAAATGGCAAGAAACCTCTCCATTCCCATTGAAAAGCAGAATCTATCTTCATAGGTAGATTTGAAAGTCAGAGAAGGTCATAAAAATAGCTGATCTACAAACTCAATGTTCTGCAAATCCACTGGAAGTCTTGCTAATGGCAGGACGTGTGAAGTTTTGAAATGACACATCTGTACTTAACAGACACGTGCACACATAGACATCAAAGGGAGCTTGAGCCTCTGCCCTTTTATCCGTCTGTAAAAAGTGCCCTCTCCAGACCATGAATGCAGTTTTTACTATGGTGAAAGAAATGCAAATGCCCCTCTTTCCATGCCATACCTGAAGGCAGCGTTCAAGAGAATTGCTTCGTCCAAACTCTCCTGAACTTGAATGCAGCATCTCATGTTGAAAGAATTGTCCGCTCTGTTGATTATGTTTAGTTCAGTGTGGTATCGCCCACCGAAAATAAATCGATATTTTCACCAAAAGGCCCTTTTAGAAATGTCAGCCCGGCCCCATACCTCTCTAACATTCTCTGCACGTCCCTGGTACTTAAGCACAGTACTTGAGTAAATGTACTTGGTTCCTTTAAACCACTGACCACATCCATGGTGTTTGGGGTGCGGTCCGTGGCGGTGGTGGTCACTGCTTGCTGCTGACTGTCTTGTAATTAGAACCCCAACATCAATCTCTCTATCTCAGGTGAACCCGGGTTATGTGTTCAACCCTCCCCCCTTCTCCCCCTCAAAGTCTAGGATGGAGGCAGACGATACTTCCTGGCTATCATATCGCCGTGGCGACCCGCTATAATTAGACCTATCAGAGGAAGCCTCCCCCCAGACCAGATCCATAAACATAACTCCACCAATTAGTCACTTTAAAGGCAGCGGGAACGCTAATCGCAGCATCTTGGGCTTCGGATGTTGTGTCAAACCTCTCTCTCTGTCCCTGTCCCTCTCTCTCTCTCTCTCTCTGCTCCCTGTGTCGCAGACTTGCCGTCAAAATAATCTGAGGAGAAAGTAGATTTTTTTTTTTACAATAACTTAAAGGGTTTTAATGGCACTGGTTTAGTTTAGGACCTGCTGATTCTAGTGCAAACGTCTCCTAAATCCAAACCGTTTTCTGGAAAACGTATGTTGCAATGGTATATATCAGTGGCGTCCAAAACGTTTTCACATCGACGACCCCCAAAATGTGTATGTATTTGGCCAGTAATGGCCACGGACCCCCACCCCAAATATTTTATCCCCAGAAGTAAACATGAGTTAAAAATGTTAGCTCGAGACCCAAAAGAGAAATTAGATTTTTTTGCCTGGGACCGAAACTAGTGAAAACAGCAGATCTACAAGCTCACACTCATGTTGTGAACTTGTAGATCGTCTATTTCTTTCTACTTCTTAAACATCTGTGTTCTAATTCATGGACATTCTTTGTTTTTTCTTGTGATTTCTTCATGACATTACTGGAAAAAGTCATTGAATTTGGTTTTTAATTCATGAGAAAAATGTCGGTTGTTTAGCCTGCAGCAATGCATGTCAGGGTGGCGTAATCACTCTGGAATGACCCCCTCAGTGAAGTTGGACAAAGGTGTTTTACTTTAAGAAAAAAGATTTTCATGAAACCTCGAGGAAATGATCAGTACGTGCGCCGATCACAAGAGATCATCGACTCTGTATTGGAAAGGTCAAAAAGGTCAAGGTTGCAGCGAGCGGACTTTCATGAAGCTTGCTGGGAGTGATCAGTGATCAATAGATGGTTAACTTTGGGGTCGAAACGAGGGTCAAAGGTGAAGGTCTCAATGGAGCATGGTCTCCTCTTCCAGTTAGGGCTGTCATGATTATGACATTTTACATGACGATTCATTGTCACTCAAATGATTGCGATTAACGATTTAATTGTGTTTTTGTCGTTGACAATTACATTTCTGTTTGGCTTGTATATAGGCTTTGAAGTTGCACATGGCAGATATGACGCATAACTCAAATATACAAAGAAATTAAGGACATATTTGACAACTTTACCCTTTAAAAAGAACATTGATGTTGCATCGCGACACGCTGTGAGCTTGTAGATCTGCTATTTCCACAAGTTTTTAAATGTTTGAACATATATAAACATTTTTCAAACGATTAAAAAAAACATTTGCAATTATGTCAAATAATTGTGATTAGACGATTATGTAATAATTGTGACAGCCCTATTTCCAGTGATTCTCAAATTGTTTCATAACAAGAACTCCCAAATGTATTCTGAAAAATATTTAGTGCTAGGGACCCCCATACAGGATTTGTGCTGTTATTTTTTATTTCATTTTAAATGTAGACTGTTTCAAGACTTTTTGAAAATAGCCCAAATATAAGCTCAAATTGCAAACTTGTGAGCTTGTACACAGACTATAGTCGGGGATCCACATGCCCAAAAGCTCAAGGAATAGGGTTGAACCTGTGATTTTCTGCCGCACTTTTTATTTCTGTTTTATCTATTAGTTTGGTCATTAAGGTCCACAGAATGAGAGGCCTGCTCTGCCGGAAACATCGCGAAAAAAAGTTACGGCCATTTGTATATTCACTGTCCCATTGACTCCACTAGAAATATTTTAAAAAGAAAATAAATCTGCTTTAAGTAGCATGTGAGGGGTCAAACTAGGGGTTCTTCATCATTCTGAATCCATTACAAGCATTTGTTTTGCATGAAAAACATTCCTTGGGCAAAATATTGGCCCCCAAACACTGTGAAAACACTGTGAAAAGTGATGAGTCATCACTTTTTTTCCACTTTTCACAGTTTTGGATGGCCAAAATTTTGCCCAAGGAATGTTTTTCATGCAAAACAAATGCTTGCAATGGATTCAGAATGATGAAGAACCCCTAGTTTGACCCCTCACATGCTACTTAAAGCAGATTTATTTTCTTTTTTAAATATTTCTAGTGGAGTCAATGGGACAGTGAATATACAAATGGCCATAACTTTTTTTCGCGAAGTTTCCGGCAGAGCAGGCCTCTCATTCTGTGGACCTTAATGACCAAACTAATAGATAAAACAGAAATAAAAAGTGCGGCAGAACATCACAGGTCCTCTCCCATTATGAGGGACTGGATCCCCGGCTACTACTTTCAAGTAGCCGATCTGCTATATACATGATATGCGGTTAAAGTGGTTCAACAGATTTTGATTATATATATTAACTCATTCTGCTGGGGACCGCCTGGAACCCCCTCGAGGACCCCTGCTGGTGCCCGGCCCCCACTTAGAGAACCATTGTTCAAGGCATCAGTTACCACAAGACACACAATCACTGCCACATCGATCAGTGACTGTGCACCAGTGACCATGCAAAAAAAAATGTTTTGGGGGAAACAAGTTCACAATACAAAATCAATAGAGATCATCTTAGTTTACTTTTACTGTGACTTGACTTTTATTTCATTTTATTTGATATCGTAATTTGTCAATATTATTTATGCTTTACAAATACTTGTACCTATTTGACAGTTGTGTAAAGTAACTAAGTGCCTTTACTCATGTACCGTACTTACTGTAAGTACAATTTTGTCTTGTTACTTATTTCACATTTTCAATACTTTTACTTCTACTCCACTACACCTCAAATACAAGTATTGAACTTTTACTCCTTTACAATTGTTTGAAAGCTTTAGTTACTAGTTACTTTGTAGATTTAGATTATTATTACAAAACATAATGGACATGCCCTGTACAGTACCTAGTTTGACATATCCCTGTGAGCAATAGTCGGCAATTAGACGTCTGTCTAAAATTGGTATAAACAACGTCTTGAAATGAAAGTGTTTTAGTCGTCTAAGCTTAGACTAGACGTTGATTAGAAATTATTTCAACGGCTATCCACAACCTTCCAACATCCCATTGTGCATTGCGCAGAAGAAGTGCAGCAGTTCCGGCGGCGCAGCCAAGAGTGATCTACAAGCTCACAACGGTTGCATCTGCGACACGATGTGAGCTTGTATGTCTGCTGTTCTCCGGAAGTGTCCCACAAATAATTCTACAGTAAATTCTCACGGAAACAGGTGGATACAGTATAGACGGTCTATATATACAGTAGATGTCTAATCAACGTCTAATCAATATGTAGTCTAAGCTTGGACATCTAAAAAACATTCATTTCTAGACGTTGTTTAGACCGATTTTAGACTAGCGTTTAGACATAAGACGACTAATAGCCCGAAAAATGCTCTGTGGGATTCCATACGGAATCTTCTGTTCAGCCTCTCTCTCTCTCTCTCTCTCTCTCTCTCTCTCCCTCTCTCTCTCTCTCTCTCTCTCTCTCTCTCTCTCTCTCTCTCTCTGTCTGTGGTAGAATAATGGCTCTGTCCATCAGTGGTCAGCCCATGTGGTCATCTGGTCTACCACAGCATCACTCACACAAGTATGATGGAGAGGAAGAACAAGGCAGATCGGCTTTTATTTTATTTTTTAACCATGCCCGCCTTGTGTCTCGCGCCGTGTCTTGACCACAACACACAGCTCTGAGACGACTTTAGGTTTCCGATTGTCTTTCCAATGACCTTTTTGATGATTACCATGAAGGTTTGTTGGGTGTTCTCACGGAGTGTTAAGTCAGTGTTTCTCAACCTTTTCAGGCCGCGACCCCCAAAATACGGTAATCATATGTTAAGTGAATGCAGGTAGTTTTGGTCCTATATGGGGCCCTATTTTCGTCCATGCCTTACCCCTTATCCCTAAACTTCTTTGCCTTTTTTAAATATTTTTAAAGCCTTTTTAAATAGTTCAAATGGCTGATCTACAAAGGCACAGACTGTCTCTTGGCCTTGACTTAAATCCTTCCTATACCAGGAATTTGACTTTGTACATGTTGTTTTGTGCTGGAAGGCAGCTCTGTTGTGTCATCCTCTGTCTTTGTGGTACTTGACTGTGTGTTCATCGCATGGTTTCCATGCTATTAGAAAGTGGGGGGCATAGTGAGGGAGGAGGGCAAAGAGGTCAAACGAACCTGAGAGAGCAGAGGAAGAGAAGGAAGAAAAGAAGAAGAAAATTGAGAAGTCAAGAGAAGAAAGGAGAAGAGAAGAGGTCGGAGGAAGCAACGGAAGAATGGAGCGAGAGCGGAAAGGAGAGCAGGATAGAAGAATCCTTTTGAGAACGGGAGTGAGGGATGGAGAGGAGAGGAGAGATTGAGGGGGTGAAGAAGAAGAAGAGTTGAAAAAAAGAGAAGAGGGGCTGAAGACAGGCACGTGCACGCACAGACATCAAAGGGGGCTTGAGCCCCTGCCTTTTTATCTGTCTCCAGACCATGAATGCAGTTTTCACTATTGTGAAAGAAATGCAAATACCCAGTTTCCATGCCATACCTGAAGGCAGCACTCAAGAGAATTGCCTCGTCCAAACTCTCCTGAACTTGAATGCAGCATCTCATGTTGAAAGAATTGCCCTCTGTGTAGAAATCCATGCCGTTACGCCACATCTCCAGTATTGACTTGATTATGCTTAGAAAATAGCCGACCTCCAAGCGCACAACGCGCCACAGCGCGACGCTTTGTGAGCTTGGAGGTCTGCTATTTTCAATATCTTCACCAAAAGGCGCCTTTAGAAATTTCAGCACCTGCCTCTCTAACATTCTCTGCACGTCCCTGGCCAAAGAGGTGGATAAAATAATGAGCAGAGGGTGCATACAAATGATACAGGGCCCCGGCAAAAGGAGGGATGAGGAGAGAGAGAGAGAGGAGCGAGGGCAGAGGCTAGCGCTCCCTTCTTTGGGTGTTGTCACGAGACACCGGCGCGCGCCCGCACTAAAGCGCCGTCTTTAATTACAGCAGGAATCGGACACACGATCCTCCGAGATCAGATGGCATCAGAACCATGAGACACACAGAGAGAGAGATGAGGGGGGGTTGAGGTGGATAACCCATTAAAACCGGGGAAAGCATCGGGGGAAGCATCCCACTGAGAATGTTTCGGGCTAATATACATCTAATGAAAGTTATAGCCGTTCAAATAATGTCTAATCAGCGTCTAGTAGCCGTCTATTGCTCACTGGGATCAGTTATTTTAGATTTTAACCACTTTAACCATTATTTTATATTTGGCTATTCAAAAATAGCGCATCACTTGGTGCCACGCTGCGAGCTCAGCCTCAGAGATCTGCTATTTTTGAAAAATCTTGAAAATGGGTGCAAATCTTTGAATATATATATGTGAACATTTTAACTCAAATCTAGCGAGCCCTTGAGCAAAATATTTTAAGATTGCTGTCCGTGGCCAAATACACATAATTATGGGGCTCCTTGACATGAAAAAGATATGAGCACCCAACCACCACTGATATATACTGTAGAAACATACATATCGTCGTTGTCGGGTGGAAACCTTTTATGACCAAAACCGTTTGTTTTTATCAATTAAAAAAAATGAACTAAACTAGTGAAAACAGCCGATCAACGCCTCGCACGAGGCGTTGTGTGCTTGTAGATCTGCTGTTTTCACTACTTTTGTGTGGCGGCCTTGTCTGATGAAGCAGGGCTTTACTTCGCCGAAAAAACATACAAATTAGAAACTTTGAGATACGAGGTTTCTTTCTGCCCGACAGCGACGATACGTTTTATTTTCAGAAAACCGATTTAGACAACATTTTGTGGAATCGTCCTCAGGTCTTGGTGGGATAAGGTGCAGAGGCGAGAGGGGGGATCAGGAACAGATTACTTACGAAATCCAAATCATCAATCAAGGTTCGGCTACACGGCCGGCGATTTCACCAGGGAGAGGGTGGACATGAGCACTTTTGGATGTGGTTAAAAGCAGGTTAAATCAGGACAGCGAGGGGAGTGGACAGAACTTTTTTTTGACTGTAGCTCTGGGGGGATAGAATGCACCGTATACCATCCGCTGGGTTCTTCCGACTCCGGAAGTGGACCCTCCTGGGCCCGGCGGCTCCAGTTTTAGACTCTCAACCCATTAAACAAAGTAATGATTGATATTTATTTTTTGACAATCAATTGATCTAACTCGAGGCAAAAGTTCGGCGAGGAAGACTTTTTCTCTCATGCTTTCATTTGTCGTGTCTCTTTATGGGAGAATTCCACTTTAATTCACTAAGCCAGGGGTCTTCAACGTTTTCAGGCCAAGGACCCCTTAGTTGAGAGACAGATGAAGCAGGGACCCCCCACAACCTGTTCATAGATTCCATATAGTTTCAATGTTTGAAAGCACGATCATCAGTGTATTTTTGAATCATGTCAATTTGCGTTTCCAGATATTTAACCACTTGAACCGTCAATACTTAATAAACTTGACCTTTCATTCTGTAATTAGTCTGCTCTTTTTCCCCTCTACACCAAAGCTCTTTGCCAAAAATAGCCGATCTACAAGCTCACAACGCTATTTTTGGCTAAAGTTCTCAGAATATGGAGTATGGACACTAGGGTTTAAGTGGTTAATATAAAAAAGGAGGACAAAAGTTTCTATCACACAAAGATTTGGAGGACCCCCTGTAGTAACTCTGAGGACCCCCTAGGGGTCCCGGACCCCCTGTTGAAGACCATGTTCTAAGCATTGTCCAGGAGTTCAACAGGACCTGTTTCAACAGGTCATGAAAAGAGAGACCTGATAGTGCTGTAGAAAACATGATTTTTTCACAAAAAAATGTTTTTTGCAGGTTAAAGTAAATTTTCTTGCTGTCAACATAATCAGCTGTTGTGTCAAAGCAAATTGATGCAGGGAGAACATTTTATATCATACATGTTGATGAACTACCAACTTATAAATCCATGTGATAGATGCTAGCTGAAGATTACCCTGAATTGATAAAAACATCCCTTTTCCCAAAATGTGGCTGTGGGGTAAAGTGAGACAATTGCTTCGGGGTAAAGTGAGACACTATCTCACATTATCCCAACATGATAGACAGGGAGAAAGCTGTAAAAACCTGGTTAAAGGCTGTGACAAACTAGTCTCAGTTGATTCTTATGTATTTTCCCCTGTAGAATCCATTTCTGATATATTTCTTTGTATTGTGCATAATTAATGAGATAATTAGCATATTTGACTAGATTTGACTAAATATGCAAATTATTTCATTAGTTATGCACAATACAACAATATACTTTGCAGAAATAGATTCTACAGGACAAATGACATAAGGACCAACTGAGGAAAGTTTGGTAAACCCTTCTATCAATTTTTTATAGGGTTTTTAGTTTTTTTCCTTCTGCCCATGTGTCACATTATTTGACACATGGGTGGAAATGACAGGACAAAGCCTATTAAAAGAATGTCTGCTATGTACATTTTTGTATTGCGCATATTTAACCCGGTTAACCGGGTTTTTGTGTTTTTATGGTAGTTTTAAAGTGAAAAAAGTGAGTGAATCACTTTACCCCGTTGATTTCTCTGGTCTGTCTCAGTTTACCCCGGTCTTGGGGTAAACTGAGACACAAGACCACTTTTTTTTAAACAATCATATTTTCTCTGCCTTTTGTCTTGAATATGTTCTGATATCTTCCATTGTTAGGAAACATCCCAAATTACTGGGAAATGTGTACATTTTTACTGATATATCTGTTAGTTCGCCTAGAGGGGAGCAAATGTAAAAAGTGTCTCAGTTTACCCCGCTCTCCCCTACCTACAGTATGAAGGTGGATTCTGTTTTTCAATGGGAATGGAGTGGTTTCTTGCCATTTGCGGGGTTTCTTGCCATTTGCGGGTTTCTGCAAGAATACGCTCCATTCTCCATACAAATTTGAAAGGCAAAACGGAAAGAAACCTGTGGACAGGAAAAGAACACTTGAAACAGCACCTCTGTATATCAGCCGGGAAAGTACTTTGAAGTGGGTTTAGGAGAGTTTGCATGATGACAGGCTAGTGAGGATGCTACACCATTCTACTTCTAATAGTTGATATGTTTTTCTTTTCTTTTCTTTTCTATTCTGGGAAGTAGGTTAACTACACGTTGTCATTGACCATTGGCATATGCAGGGAATACCAACCCAGTGGCCTATTGGTTAGAGTGTTAACCCTATATGATAGGAGGTGAGGGTTTAATTGTTCAAACGTTCGGGCAAGTTGAGTTGCTTAGCCACAACTGAAGTTGAAGTTAGCCACACCCACAGCTGTTAAGGGGGAGGGGATGATTTTATGGTGTCACTAAAGCGGTGTATTTCAATTGGGCCTTTTGACTCTAAGGCTTTCAGTTTTCAGGAATAAACCAAACATACACAGGGAAGACATATAATTTGCCTATTATAATCACACCTGGGGGTCTATTAGAGTAATGTGAACTCCATAGACACATACAAAACAGAAAAAGTACAAAACTATGGCACCCCATCTTTAAATATTATTGGCTATTCATGAAGGACAACTAGCAGCATGCACTCAAAGTGACTGTCGCCACAGCTATTGATTATTTGGATTTAACATGAATGTGTTCTACAAGAGTAAGGGTTTACTTTTCGGGCATAAGTGGGCATGACCTTTGTTCAAGTAGAACATGTACTTGCCCAACGTCAAGTACCTCTGAGACCTTAGTGTCAACCCCTGTCTGTACAGTATACTGTAGTTTACAGTAGTTGCATGTGCATCCCCATGTGTGGTCTCGAAATAAATAAACATTAATCTTTAGAGCAGAAACATAACCTAAACTTAATTGTGTGTTTGTGGGGGGTGCGGTAAGGGACCTGGATATTGGATAGCGCTGTTGCTCACTGCTGGATCCCAAAAAAAGCTTGACAGCCACTGGGCCATAACATGCAATAACACCATGCGTGGTCCTTTAAATTTCAGCAACATGATGCATGATGTGCATCCACACTGTATACAATATCACTGGATGGTCTTATTTTACATTAACGCATTTAGGCCTGGGATTATTTGATGCTTTAACTATTGAAAAACAGCAGATATATAAGCTTGTAGATCTGCTATTTTTGAAAAAGTCCTGAAAATGTGTGCGAATCTTTGAATATATTTTAAAGTGAACGTTTGTAACTCACATTTTGCTTCTGGGTGGTCCCTGAAACGAAATATTTTGAGATGGGGCTCCGTGGCCAAATACATATCATTTTGGGGGTCCTTCACATGAAAATGTTTGAGAACCACTGACATAGAAACATAGGTTTGTCAAAATACACTTATAGAATCGGGTCAAAATCAGGTCAAAATTCAAATTGTCACGATCTTTCAAAAATAACAGATCTACAAGCTTGTAGATCTGCTATTTTTCAATAGTTAAAGCACAAAATAATAATACACAATAATGCATACCCGGTCTAAACAGATTAAATGGTTTATCATCAGGATCTTATGTTGTCTGTTCACACGGTAAATTACAGTAGGTGACATCCTAGATCAGGGGATACAGTATATCAACTCTCCTCCCTCTCTTACCATGGACCCACGAATAGATATGCCTTCTGGGGATATGGATTAAGATATGCATACGGAGAAAAATAACACACTATTTTGGGATTTGATGTCTAAGATGTGGGGAGGTAGCCGCGCATGGGGAAGGGAACGCTATCATCAGCACACTTTAGTCAATACAGGATCCTCTTTTAAGTGGAATGAGGCAATGTTATAAGTCAACACCCCCTTTTAGAGCTTATGCCACATTTTGTCTTCGTACGCACACACACACGCACCCACGCACACCCTCCCACCTTAACCTCCACAGATACATGCCATTACCTTAACCCTGACCTTAAGCTTATAACCCTAACAGATAAATCATTAACTTTAACCCCTTGCCCTAAACCTATATGAAACCGCAGTAAAATCATGGAACAGCACAAGGTTTGGATAACCCTCTTTTACGTAACTGGAAAAGCATCAGTGTCACTTTCGATTTTAGCTACTGTAAGTAAAACATGTGAGTACTTTTTCGACTTCTGGTGAGTGTGAGGCTTGGTGAGTGGCTCAGGGTATGTCCTCCATCTCCTAATAAAACAGGTCATTATATACTGTATAGGAATAGAAGTCCAACCGTTGCTGGAATTCAGTATTACTCAAATATGCGTGTGTGTGTGTGTGTGTGTGTGTGTGTGTGTGTGTGTGTGTGTGTGTGTGTGTGTGTGTGTGTGTGTGTGTGTGTGTGTGTGTGTGTGTGTGTGTGTGTGTGTGTGTGTTATATCTATACAATGAGCCACGTGTCTCCAGCCGCACATGCCCATTGAAATTCTTTGTAAAATGGAATATTTTATGTATTGTGTGTCCAGTT
Source organism: Nannobrachium achirus (assembly GCF_963921795.1). Lineage (NCBI taxonomy): Eukaryota > Metazoa > Chordata > Actinopteri > Myctophiformes > Myctophidae > Nannobrachium > Nannobrachium achirus. The sequence goes on along the minus strand of NC_137831.1, from coordinate 37,317,822 downwards.
GATTTATTCCATCCACGACACAACGGTATGGAATACATGTCTGACGGATGCCTTTAATGGTCTCCTAGCTCCTGTGTCCAGTAGCTAAAAAGCCCAAGGAGAGGAGAACTGAACATATAGAGCAGCAGTGGTTCTCAACCAATTTTGAGCTTCGGACCACTAGCATTATTCCGAAGAATCCTCAAGGTCCACCTCACCTCCCCACAGCATTATACAGTATATATTTAGTACAGTATACTGTATGAGGAGGCATAACACAGTCATTTATATGTTATTATAGTTTTGTAATTCGTTTAACATTCAGCGTTTCCGGCAGCACTTTACAAGCCAGGCGCTGCGCCTGGTCTGAAATCTTTAGCGCCCGGCCAAGATGCATAGCGAAAAGCCCTAAACGTCACCAGTGCATGCTTGTTTTCATCACATACACACGTCCAGAGCAGCCCACCGTCACAAATGTTCACCGGGGCTTTAACGGTGCAAGGAAGAGATGTAGATTTCTTTTAAAACCACTATAGTACATTTTGCGATTTGGGACTAATACAGTAGATGGACTTCACATTTCGCCTACACCACGCTGCGCTGCGCCGCCGCCCGCGAGCATGTTTCATATCACGGAGGAGAGGAGGAGAGGGTGGCTGGCACAATGCAGCCCTGCCCAGTGCCCTGAGCGGCTCAGGGCTGAGCCTTTACCTCCGCGGTGGAAATCCTGGCTTTACCCGCGACTCACGTAGAAAAACTTGCAAAAGTATTTAACTCCAGCACGGGAGGGATGTGTTACGCGTGTAGGCTACTGCATGAGAATCACGCACCACTCCGTGAGTTAGTTTCACAGGACTTTGTGCGGGTGCTCATTGCTCAATAAAGCCTTCCGTGTGAAAAGCTTTACTATTTATGTTGGTTTAATGTGTAAGATTAAACATAGCAGCGCCAATACCATGTTACCTAACCCTACGACGATAGTATAGTGTCCGATCACTGGTCATCACTCATCACCAGCACACAGAAGCACTAGCAAGCTAGGTAGCTATGTTATTGTTCGTCATGTCAGACCAACGTAAACCTGTTACCCCGGTCAATACATAGGCTTCAAAATAAGATCCTATCGGTGGACTTCAAAACAAAATAAGAACGATTGGTACTTAAATGTAAAGTAGCATATAAACAACCTCGCCAACGTTTGGTTTAGCTGTGTGATGCTGTGAGCTTGTAGATCAGCTATTTTCAAATAGCAGATGTACAGGGTCAAAGTAGCTAAACTGGTTTTGCTACACAATGTTGAATAAATGTGAATAATGATAGCATAATGTAGTTGCATTTTCCTTTTTCACACCAACTCATTAATATTTTGAGGGCAAAAATGATAACTGATTTAATCAAAAATCGAAATATGTTTTGATTTGTTTTTTTTTTTTTTTGTTATCAATTATTTTTATTTTCCATAACATGAAATTAGAGACATACATATGAATAGAACAAGAAAAAGTAAAACAATCAAAAGAAAAATGCAATTAACAGACAAACACAAACAATAGCAAAACAAGAAAAGGAAAAGAAAACCCACCCACCCCCTTTCCCCGGACCAACACGGAATGTACAATAGTGCATGCCTGTGCTAGGCTGTTACCACTATATAGTGATTTCTTGAATCATAGCCTTAAGCTTATCTGCAATGTCCGACCACATATTAATGTTTTCTTCTTTTGCTCCGTGTAACCTTGCTATCGACTGCTCTAAATATACTATATCTAGAAAGGTTAAGGCCCACTGGCGAAACGTTAACGTATGAGGAGGTTTCCACCGCGTAGCTACCATCTTCTTCGCCGCCGTTAATCCAGCAAAGAAGATGCGCTTGCGTATATTGTTTAGTTGCAACTGTGAGACGTCATTTAATAAAAATAAAGAAGGAGAAGATATGATATTAATACTAAAAATAGTTGAAAGTTTTGAGGCAACCATATTCCAGAATGACGACACATTTGGGCATTCCCAAACCATGTGAAGGAAGGTACCAATACTATTTGAGGCGCAGAGAGTGCAGTTGGGATTATTCAAAATCCTCATAGCACATAGTCTGCGGGGAGTTAAATAAGTCCGATGAACAAAATTTAAATGAATTTGTTGATGGTCTGGATTTCTAGAAGATAGCCTAATGTTAGACCACACTGTGTCCCAACAAAAGTCAGGGTCCAAATTTGGTACATCATTCCTCCAAACAGTATCAACAGATAGGGGCCCATAACTACAGTCTAATAAAAAACCATAGAGGGTGGAAACCAAACCTCTTGTTCTGTTACCATCACAGATAAACTCATGGAAGGGGTGCAATCTAAGGGGAGCTTGCCATGGGACCCCATAGGTCCTCATGGACGTTCTCAGTTGGAAGTAGAAAAAAAGGGTATTTCCAGGCAGATTGAAGATGTCACACAAATCTCGAAAAGGTCGTAAACCATTTCTATCAAATAAGTCCCCTAATGTACGAATCCCCTTAGCCCTCCACCTTGGAAAGCGAATGGGGCGATCCTCGATTAAAAGTCTTTGATTATTGAACACTGGGGAAAATAAGTTCCATTTACAATCAATCTTACACATCTTTTCAGCTGCTCTCCATACTGCCACTAAATGAGAAATGATAGGTCCAAAGCGAACTTTGCATTGATGTGTAGTTATGTTTGAATAGATAAGATCTCTCAATTCAACAGGCTGCACTAAACTCTCCTCAAGCTCTCTCCAAGAAACCTTATTTGCTGGGTTAAACCAATTTAAAAGGGGGCGGAGCGTGAAGGCCCAATAATAAAATTTAAAGTTGGGCAATGAAAGGCCGCCATCATCTCTAGCACGTTGTAATAGAGAAAGTTTAAGACGAGGGCGTTTCCCTTTCCACACAAACTTAGATATCGAAGAGTGAAGCTTATTCCAGTATTGCGGCGGTGGTGGCAAAGGGAGCATAGAGCTTACAAAGTTAACCCTAGGAAGAACATTCATCTTTATGATTGAAACTCGAGCTTGGAGAGAGTTGGGCAAAGATGACCATCTATCTAAATCAAGACAAATCTTATTTAGAGTGTCACCATAGTTGTTCTTAACAATAGCCTGAAGAGAGGGGAAAATATCTATGCCAAGATATTTGAATTGGCTTACTACTGGGATTATGGGCGGCAGGATAGCAGATCTCATCTGATCATTTAGAGGTAGAAGGGCTGACTTCGTCCAATTAATTTTGTAGCCGGAAATGGAACTGAACTGATCAAAGATTTGAAGGACGTGAGTAATTGACTGTGGTGCATTCTCAATGAACAGTAGAATATCGTCAGCATATAGGGAAATGCGATGCTGTGTGTTGTTAATCGAAACAGGAGTAATATCTGCAGACTGACGCACTGTCTGAGCCAAGGGTTCGAGTGAAAGTGCGAAAAGGAGAGGACTAAGGGGACAACCCTGCCTCGAAGATCTGCCAATCGTGAATAGCGGCGAACAGATCTTACCGGTTAGGACCATCGCTGACGGATTAGAATAAAGTACTTTAACAAAATGTATGAATGAAGCACCAAATCCCATTTTATCTAGTACAGCCCACAGGTAAGACCATTCCAGACGATCAAATGCCTTCAACGCATCGAGCGACAACACTGCGGCGGGGGTCCTCAGCTCCTTAGCCCTATCGATGATATGCAATAGTCGTCTAGCATTATCAGAGGCTAGTCTAGTTCCTATGAAACCTGTCTGATCACAGTGTACTAAGGTGGTCATAAAACCCTGCAAGCGACGCGCAAGCACCTTAGCAAAAACTTTTAGATCAGAATTCAAAAGTGAAAGCGGTCTATAGCTTGCGCAATCTGTGGGATCCTTGTTCTTCTTCAACAATAATGATATAATAGCTACATTCACATCCCTGGAGAAAGAGCCACTTTCAATTGCATATCGAAACATGTCTAGCATCAGCTGACCTAGATCTTCCCAAAAGATGGCATAAAGTTCAGGGGGTATCCCATCCAAACCAGGCGACTTGCCCCTACGCATTGCGAGCACAGCTTCCTGTAATTCCGCCAGATGGAGCGGTCTATCTAAGGCTTCCGCATCCGCCTCGCTAAGGGTTGGTAACTGTATGTTGGATAAAAAATTATTGCATACTGCATCATCGTGAATGACCTCGGAGGTGTAGAGCTCATCATAAAAAGCACGAAACGTGGCATTGACCTCTTTGGGTTCTGTAACCATGGCTCCCGTTGTTGATTTGACACTAACAATATCAGCAAAATGCTCATTGGATCTAAGACGTAAAGCCAGTAAGTGACTGGGTCTTGCACTATTAAAATAGTAGTTTTGCCTTGTGCGTTTCATTTGAAATTCTGAGCGGCGCTTGAGAATGGAGTTAATTTCTTTCTTAACTAGCTCCCTCTGAGTTGCTGTACTAACATCAAAGTTATTTTGGAGAGAATTATCCAAAGTAGAAAACCGAGATTCCAATTCCACCAGTTTGGCTGACCTTAATTTTCTCTGAGTGGACGCATAGAGGGTTGTATTACTCCTGATAAAGCCTTTAATTGCATCCCAAAGAATTCTGGGATCCTCAACTGAGCCTGTATTGATATTTATAAATTCACGCAAACCAGTTTGAAACTGAGCTACAAATGCCGCATCGCGCAGCAGTGTGGTGTTAAACCGCCATCTAGGAGCTCTATCTATAACCTGTTTCAGTGAAGCAACACACAGCACCGCCTTGTGATCCGAGAGTGACATTGGGAGCAACTCTACCTTGGCAATTTTATGAAACAAGCTAACAGGGGCAAAAATGTAATCGATCCTAGAGAATGAAGCATGCCTACCCGACAGAAAAGAAAAATCTCTAACCGTTGGGTTCATTAAACGCCAGATGTCGAGTAAGCCAGTTGAGTTTGCCCAAGCACGTAGTTCTGCAGACGCTAGTGCTTGTTCTCTGCTTTCTACCCCAGTGGATCTATCTAGGTTATGTTGCCATGTTGCATTGAAGTCAGCACCAACAATGATTTTGAAATCCGTCAGTTCCAATAAGGTTTTAGTTAGTAATTTGTAAAACTCTTTGTCTAAAACATTTGGAGCATACACAGAGACTAGTGCTAGCATTTTACCCTCCAAGCGGATTTTAGCAACAGCTATCCTCCCGTCACTGTCAGACCAATCACCCAAAAAATCCAACCTAAGGTTACGTCTAGCCAATATGGCTACTCCCTTGGTTTTGGAAGAAGCAGCTGAAAAGGCTAAAACACGATAATGTTTATTAGCCAATCGGTTGGAATGCTCTTTTAAAAGATGAGACTCCTGTATAAATGCAAAGTCAATTGATTTAGATCGCAAAACCCCCAAAATGCTGGTTCGCTTATGCGGTATATTCGCTCCCCTTACATTGAAACTTAGAAATTTATATTCTGTCATAATTGTGGTTCAAACCATACGCACAGCAAGCACAGTAGAACATTTTAGAATTTCCTAGTTGGTCCCTCACAACAAACCTTCCCAACAGAAAAACAAAACAACCCCAAAAGGAACAGAAAGGAAAAAGCAACATCAAACGAACATAAAAAAACACATAACATTGAAGCTTGAGGGGGAAAACCCCATTTTTTGATTTGTTTGTTATAAGCAACTTCTCTCTCTTATTTAACTTCACTTAATATTTTGAGGGCAAACATAAGAATTAATATAATAAAAAATAATCAAGAAATGCATTTTAATTAAGCAAATTAATTAATTAATTAAGCAAGATTTTCCGCTTCCCCCCTGGTCAAGACTTTTTCCTGCAGGAAACCCTGACATTAATGATCTTAAAGGTATGGTAAGTGATATTCTTTTAACAAAGTTTTGTTAAAATGTTAAAGCACTAGTAATCATTGCTATGTGTGTTTGTTCAGTAACAGAGGTTTCCCTGCATGTCTCTCTCAGCTCTTTAATAAACAGAAACTGCATTTTCAGGTACTGTAGGTGACAAACCTTCAGCCAATCATAATTTATCAACTTAATCAACTTGTGAACATTTTTGTAGTGTTCCAGTGTGCCCATTTCTTTGTGTCATTTCAATTTCACTTGTGTAATCTGTATCCTGACTGAGTTCTCTATCTTGACCTGAACATGCATTTTCTGTTTAATAAAAGGCTGGAGATACATTATCCTATGGTGTACCAGTTGGAGTGTCCATGAATTATGAAACTGTGTAAAATATGTAGGTTTTAAGACTAAATTACTCCTTAAATGAAAGCACAAACTTTGGTAGAGGTTTGTGTAACTTGTACAGTTGCTTTGCCAGTATTATAACCCCAAATATTGGTGAGATATCTTCAATAGTTGGTCTGTTGATTACAAATTGATGATCCAAAATAGATCCAATCGACAATGCACAGCAAAACAGATCTCAAAGTCACACTTTAAACACACAAACAAACAAACATGAATTGGAAATGTCTTTTGCCTACTGTATGTATGACATTTCAAAACCTGATTCAGCATTTTCAGCCTATTTTTACTATGATCAGTAAAGCTACTGGTCATTTCTTTTCGCACATAGCGGTGGTATAGCGTATGGAGTGCCTCGGTGCAGGCTATGTATGGCTGTGATACTGTAGGTTTGCATTTTTTAGGGCTTCTATGGCAATTGGCAGTAGGACTTTGATTGTAGTTTAAAGTGAGTTGTTGAGTTCTTTGAACGCAGGCGTACTTTCAAGACAGCAATCTGAATCACCACAGCATAGCAGGTGGACACGATAAAAGGTCAAATCAACAAGAAGTTGACATAAACCGTGTTTTGAATTTATGATTAAGTGATGCTTTAGTAAATCTTTAAAAAAAATTAAGTGTCAATTCAGTTTTAGTTAAGAGTTAATTACGTGTATGAATTTGTACCTTATTAAGTGTTTACCATTTTTCTGATAGTGTGACTGAGACCTGTTTCACCATGCAATGTAAATGAATGGGAGGCCGGAGAATATTTAGGAATAGGATTATATACTGTATATCTACAATTGATTTAATCTAATATTGAATATACCTATTTGAAACAATTGTGGGCTCGCTTCAAGCCAAAAAACTATGACTATAATGGTCAGGTGTCATGTGTTAAACACAGGCTTGAACTCCATGTGAAAGATGAAGAACCGTGCTGCTGGCAGAACACTACAGGTCGATGAAACTAGGACTTCTCTATGTCTCGGTCATTACATGCCTGTATCTTTTCATATTTTTTTATTTTGTACAAAATGTCAAAATCGCAGGCAGTGCTCTCTTTGACGTTCGTACTACAATGCAGACAAGCAGTGTTATTACATGAACTTAAATTAAACATGAACAATTAAATAAAAATAAAAATATAGCTGCAAGCAGCGATAAAGTGGCCAAGCCAGGAAAAAGAAGGAAAGGAAAAAATCAGCGGAAAAAAGCAGGCAAAGCAAGAAAAGAAAACTGTTTTTCATATCATTCAAAATGGTGGGAGATCTAAAGGTCAGAGGTCAAAAAAAGTTGTTCAGCATGAGGAGACGCATATGTGTGTCCAGGTTTCATGGCTGTATGTCAAACAGCATGAGCTATACCTGTTCAAAGTTTGCACTTTCAAAGGCTTCCTACAGCGCCACCCTTTGGCCAATTGTTGTAAAAAGTAATAGCACAGGTCTCCACAGTAAGCTGAACACATTAAAGTTTGAATCGTGTTTTTTGGTGTAAGTATGTAGGAGTAGATAGGTAGATACGTTTTGAGGAGAACTTACTATAGATCAGGGGTTTTCAAAGTGGGTGACGGGGCACCCTGGGCTGCCGCGACGGCAGTCCAGGGGTGCCGCGAGACAATTTGATTATATTTGGAATTTATTAGGACACTTAAAAAAATATTTAGTATAATTTTAAACTTGTATTACAAAGTTACTTTCAGTCAGTTCTAATCAAAATATTATCTCAACGTTTTCCTCGCAACATGATCGCTAAAATATGGCATAAATATAAGGTGTTGGGAGTGAAAATTATGAATATAATATAGGGGTGCCTCGGATGAAAATTATATTTATAGGGGTGCCCTGAACCAAAAAAGTTTAGGAACCCCTGCTATAGATGACTGTCTGATATGACTGATAGATAAATCATGAGGATAACATACGCGTGCTCGCTTTCAGCGAGCCCACAATTACACAGACATCTCTACCAAAGTTAATTGTGCTTTAAGAGTTGGTGGATGAGGCTCAATGATGGCGTCATCGTGCAGAGAGAGAGGGAGAGAGAGAGAGAGAGAGAGAGAGAGAGAGGGAGGTAGGGAGCGAGGGAGGGAGGGAGGGAGGGAGAGAGAGAGAGAGAGAAAGAAACTTATCTCAGAGAGGTAGCAGATAACTTGAGCTAATCTCTCTCTCTCTCTCTCTCTCTCTCTCTCTCTCTCTCTCTCTCTCTCTCTCTCTCTCTCTCTCTCTCTCTCCCGGGGTACGGGGTGTTTAAATATTTAGTGGCGCGCTTCGCTGGGACAGCACTGTGTGTGTGTGTGTGTGTGTGTGTGTGTGTGTGTGTGTGTGTGTGTGTGTGTGTGTGTGTGTGTGTGTGTGTGTGTGTGTGTGTGTGTGTGTCAGTGTGCCAGTGGCGGGCTGAGTGTGAGTATGATTGATGCGCTAGCGGAGTGCAGCGGTTAGCATTAAAAAGCAGCCTCTCGGGTTACAGCCGCGTCAATAGCAGCACCATTAGAGAGGCTGACAATAGGACAGCAATCACTGGACTGTCCCAAAGCATCTCCCTCAAAACCCCCACACTTACCACATCTCCTCTCCTCTCCTCTCCTCTCCTCTCCTCTCCTCTCCTCCTTTTCTCTCTTCTCCTACCCTCCCTCGCCTGTCCTCAATTTCTTCTCTTCTCTCACCCTCTCTTCTCCTCACCTGTTCATTTCTTTTTTACAGCGGGGCTCTGCAGAAGGTAACCATGTAAAAGAGGGTCTGTCTGTGTCCGCGTGTGCGTGCGTCCATGTGTGTGTGTGTGTGTGCCCAGAGCTAATCTCACAAACCTCTTGACAGATCAGTGCCACATTTCTTGTACGCACTGCCAGTAGAAAACAGGATTTTATTTTACAGTATAAAATCAATCATGTGACGTCTCTCTGTCTCTCCGCTACTGAAGGATTGGCCCTCTCTACTTAGTGGCCGCCCGGCCCAAAGATTACTGTAACTATCCTGTTACTATTACCGCAGCCCTAAAGTCACAACTCCTGCAACAACTGAACATTTGTTCAAAGATAGTTGGACAACCACTTCAGAGGCTATATACGACTACGTATGATAACAGTATTCTAAGGTTGGCAAGAAATATTACCTCTAACAGTAGCCATGTGTTGCATAGACAATATAGGCTGCTGCCTTCAGGAAGGAGATACGGTGTTCCAGCATACAATAAGGTCAGACTAAAAACGTCCTTTGTCCATCAGTCGACTCTAAGGCTTAATCAGGAGTTTGGCCAGAGGTAGGCTAGGTGGTGGACATTGCTCTTGTCTGTATTATCCTTATAGTATGTATGTAATCCTGTTTTTGTTCCTTTGTGTCAAATGTTTGTATATGTTGTCGCACACATGGCTGCTGTGTCGCAAGACAAATTTCAGTGTGAACTGACAATAAAGTACTATATCATATCATATCATATCATATCATATCATATCATATCATATCATATCATACCATATATCCTAAAATGGTTGCAAAAAAATAGAAAATAACAATACACAGGCCCACTTGTATAGTCTGCCCACCGCCGGGCATATGCCCGGTATGCCAGATGCCCAGTCCACCCCTGGTCACAGGCTGGCCACATGAAGTCAGAGATCCATGCCGTTCCCATCTGGATCCAGAGTTCCACATGCATGATTCCTTTTTCTCACTCCCCTCTTCTTTTCTCCCGTTTTCTCTCTTCTGTCTACATTTGGTTGAAACCCTTTCTCACCTTCAATGTACTCCAAGTCAGCACTCTAATTGTGTCAACATCAATGTGGCGGTGGAGAAGGTATAAGGCTTGGTGAGCTAAGGGTTGCTTCACTGCTTTTTGCGGATGACGTGGTCCTGATGACACCATCGGTCCGAGACCTTCAGCTCTCACTGGATCGGTTCCCAGCCAAGTGTACAGCGGCCGGAATGAGGATCAGCATCTCTAAATCTGAGGCCATGATTCTCAGCAGGAAACCGATGGATTGTGCAGTCCAAGTAGGGAATGAGGCTTTACTCCAGGTGAAGGAGTCTAAGTATCTCGGGGTCTTGTTCACGAATGAGTATAAATGTACCAAGTTACATTTGAGTCAGTACTGCTGTATGGGGCTGAGATATGGACCCTCACAGTGGAGTCAGTACTGCTGTATGGGGCTGAGACATGGACCCTCACAGTGGAGTCAGTACTGCTGTATGGGGCTGAGATATGGACCCTCACAGTGGAGTCAGTACTGCTGTATGGGGCTGAGACATGGACCCTCACAGTGGAGTCAGTACTGCTGTATGGGGCTGAGACATGGACCCTCACAGCACAACAGGAAAAGGCCCACGATGGAGTCTACACAAGAATGTTACGAATGGCACTAGGTGTCACATGGGTGGACCGCATCAGAAATGTGGACCTCTGGGGACCACGGGTCACAGACAAAGTCAGAGAGAGAAGGATGAGGCTGGCAGGGCACTACGTCAGGCACCCAGAACTAGAAGCAAGCAAACTGACTCTATGGGAAACTCTAAGCCAGGAAAAGCAATCGAAGCGTACCTCCATACTGTATATGAATTGCAGCGCGACAGCTTAGCTACAACCGTGTAGAGAGCTCGAGAAGCTGATGTTGGATAGGAGAATGTGGAGGGCAGCAATCCAGGAATCCTGAGGTGGTATTGTTGGCTAGACCAAATGTACCAATGCTGTCCCGAGGGGCGGCAGTGGCTCAGGAGGTAGAGTGGCCCGCTTGGGAACCGGAAGGTTCCCAGGCTCCTCCAGAGTTAGTGGCGATGTGTCCTTGAGCAAGACATTGAACCCCTAACTGCCTTGCATGGTTTCCTCTGCTGTGTGTGTATGAATGAATGGGTGAATGTAATGCACATTGTAAAGAGGCTTGGATAAAGGCGCTATAACAACGCACCATTTACCATTTAGCTACACTTCAGGAAAGAGGAGTCATAAGCCGCTGTTGTGTGCCGAAAATAACCGATCCACAAGTTCCACAACGCATGAGGGTGCGGCGTGGCGCAAGCTTGTAGATCGACTATTTTCGGCGTGCCTGAGCGTCGTACGGGAAAGGATGAATCAGAGAACTGTCAACGTAATCTGTTCGTAATCCACCGTGACAATTCTGAACAACAGAGTGAAACGAAGAGGACGCGTTTCCCTCCGTTGCCGCCGCCGTCTCTCCTTTCCTCCGTCCATCCCGTATAACCTCCGCCCTGTCAATCTCTGCCTCGCTCTCTCCTTCTCTCTCACCTTCTCTCCATCCCTGTCTCTTTGACTCCCCCTCTCCGTCGACCTCTCTTTGTCTCTTTCTCCCCCCTTTTCCAAGCTCCCGCTATCTTTCTCTCTCTCGTTCTACTTTCTCCCCCCCACCCCCCCTCTGTGTTTGTGTCCTTTGCCCGGCTGCGGTGGTCTCCGGTTTCCTTAATGGTTCCCAAGATGCATTGTGGCTTTGTGGGAGCGGTACGGGGCGAGGGTGTGTGTGTGTGTGTGTGTGTGTGTGTGTGTGTGTGTGTGTGTGTGTGTGTGTGTGTGTGTGTGTGTGTGTGTGTGTGGGCAGGGAGAGGTGATGCGGTCATTTTGACACATGAGAAGTATTCCATCAGTGGCTAGAGCCCCGACCGAGCCACTTCAAAGGCACTTACACACAGACGCGCACGCACGCACGCACACACACACACACACACACACACACACACACACACACACACACACGCACACGCACACGCACATTTGCTTGCGCACACACACGAGTGCGTGAGGGAGCTGAACACAGTGAAGCTGAGGAAATTCACACATTTATGGTTGAGAAGTGCTTTCTGACTTTGCATTGTATTGTATTCCCTTCTCTTCTCTCCTCTCGAAGTGAAATCATGAGTTATTTGAGGAAAACAAATCTCTCAGGAACAGATTCTGATGGATTCCCAGACTGGGGTTGAAAACAAACAAGTATCACAAAAAATGCAATGTTAGTAATGCTAACTCAGCACTGTGTTTTCTCTGGGGGTGGGTGGGGGCGTTATTCTACTTGGCATAATGATGAGACATCAAGACATATCTGTAGAACCAGGAGAAATAGCAGCGTCTCTCATAGTAAACTAGGGGTGGAAAAAATAATCGATTCACCAAGTTAATCGCAAATCGAATCGATTTCTTTTTATTATTTTGTGCGTGTGTGTGTGTGTGTGTGTGTGTGTGTGTGTGTGTGTGTGTGTGTGTGTGTGTGTCTCTCTCTCTCTCTCTCTCTCTCTCTCTCTCTCTCTCTCTCTCTCTCTCTCACACACACACACACACAAACAGTGTTACAGTGGTTCTAAAGGTGGGGTTTGGGGACCCTTGAGGGCGTTCCAGTGGGTCTCCAGCTAAATGTCTGTAACTCTGAGTACAAATGGAACCAAAGGACCCTTACAGTGAGTGTACAAATGGACCCTTACATGTCTGTAACAGTGTACACATAGAACCAAATGGACTCATTTCATGTGTACATTCTTAATATGATTTCATATAAATGTGTGTCCCTGCGATATATACAGTACATGCCATTAAATGGGGGTCTAATGCTTTTCAAACTAGGTTAAAATGGTTGAGAATAACTGCTAGCTATATATTATATTATATTAATACTGTGGACCCATAGTGATTATAAGTTTGCCCTAATCATGTAGCTTTACAACAGAGGCACAACCATGCCAAAAAAAGTTTTAAAAAAATATATCCAGTCATCCCCTCACTGTACAACGAGGTCAGAGCCGAAGTTATGGAGTCACTGAAAAAAGCAGTATAAAGCACTAGTATTGTTTCTTGTCTTTAAATGAGTGTCATAGTAACCACACAGTGAGGGGGAAATAAATCATGTATTGGAATCGTGATGAATCGTGATAATCGATAATCGCAATTTAATCGAATCGTAGCCCTCTGAATCGTAATCGAATCGAATCGCCAGGTACCTGAATCGTTACACCCCTATAGTAAACCCAATTAACCATGCATGACATGAGAGGGTTATGTGACTGACTGAGTGAATCTCTTGATAACGCCATCTAAAAGGGCAGAGCTAATGAACTCCACTTCCCAGAATGCCTAGCTTCCTCCACAGCACACACCTGATACCAACCTGACACCAGCCTGTCTGTTACCCTCTCTCTCTCTCTCTCTCTCTCTCTCTCTCTCTCTCTCTCTCTCTCTCTCTCTCTCTCTCTCTCTCTCTCTGTTTCTCTGAGTGAAAACAGCAATTTTATGATCATCATCTTACCGACTCAGCATTATCGCAGTGCACACACACATCCTCTACACATCCTGTGTGTGTGTGTGTGTGTGAGTGTGTGTGTGTGTGTGTGTGTGTGTGTGTGTGTGTGTGTGTGTGTGTGTGTGTGTGTGTGTGTGTGTGTGTGTGTGTGTGTGTGTGTGTGTGTGTGTGTCACAGCTCGATATGTTTGCTCAAACTAATTAAAGCTCCGTCGTCGATGCTGCCTTCGATGGATGCCTTTTTAATGATGTCACTGGCAGTGAATATGCAAAACACCATCGCCGCGGCGATTCCATAGCGACAGGTTGATTGCCTCATTGATTTTGATCCGAAGCGCCATTAGATATGAATAAATATTCACATATTAGTGTGTGTATGTGTGTGTTGTGATGGAAGTTTTAGGAGTGCAAAGGTGAACGTGTTTGTTTGTGTGTCTGCATTTGTTTGCGTTGCATGTAATCATGTGCTTCAGTGTGTGTGTGTGTGTGTGTGTGCACGTGTGCATGTGTGCATGCACGTGAACAAGTGCCTAAACCTACATAAAACCTGTATCTTTTTGCCGAATTATAGCCAAGCTCAGAGCAATCGTCCTTTCAGGGATTACAACAAAAAAATTGTCTGGAAACAATCTCTATTTCACCTACGTGTATACAGTCAAACAAAGACAGTTCTTACAAGTTTTTTTTTTTTGGTGTCCGGGTAGCTCAGTCGGTAGAGCTCTTGACTTTGGACCACAAGGTCATGGGTATGATCCTGGGCACCGCCAACTCAGCCTAGTAGCACGGCTTGGGTGCGGCAAGTCGGGCGGCAAGTACTGGGAGCTGATGGGATGTGTGGCGCTCCACCTCAGCAATCTATCTCCCAGGGGTCTAGCGAATTGAAACAGGGACAGACTGTGTTACCGGATGATACCGAAAATAAGCCACTCCCGACCTACTTTAGGCCATGCAGTTGCAATGTATTATCAATATCCATGCTATTTGGTTGCTACATGTAGCGTTATTCTGAGCTACATGCACACATACTGGCTACACTGAATGGCTACAGCCCACTTGGAACCCTTGTGCAGTGGTACTCAAGCAAGGGGTCCTTGAGGGGAGTTCCGGGGGGTCCCCAGCTAACTGATAGTTAGGAACCAAATGGACCCTTATTGGATATGTAACTCGGAGTGTGTACAAATGGAACCAAATGGACCATTGTACACTCTCTGAGTTAAATTAACATTGATTTTACAATATCAATTGGGGTCTCAGAAATAGAAATGCCATTAAATGGGAGTCTGTGGCCTAAAATGCATGTCAAACTGGGGGTCCTTGAAATGAAATTCATTGAGAATCACTGCTAGAGCTGTACAAATCTTCTATTATGGGGGTCCCTGGCACATGTTTTCAAATGGGGGTCCGCAAGCTAATAAGTGTCAATTTGGGCGGTCATGTTGTTCTGAACTTTTTTTTTCTGACTGTTTACTGTACAGTATATATGAAGAAAAAAAAACCTTGCTGTGTGTGTGTGTGTGTGTGTGTGTGTGTGTGTGTGTGTGTGTGTGTGTGTGTGTGTGTGTGTGTGTGTGTGTGTGTGTGTGGCCACAGACAGTGCGTCTCCACATCTAGGTTCACTCAAATAAATTCTGCCTTGTTGTTTTTCCTCTCATACTCCAAGAACAATCAAATATATTGACAAACAAGCACGCGCACAGCACGCACACACACACACACACACACACACACACACACACACACACACACACACACACACACACACACACACACACACACACACACACACACTGAACACATTGAAAATGTAGGCCTAATCCTCAGATTACATTACAAAATGTAATACAAAGGATTTACTCAAGTTATAGGCTATCCACTTTTCAAAAACAAATAGGCACCACCTTTTTACAAAACCTTTGAGAAATGAATAAGAGGCACAGAACAAAAGGTGGACACATTCAAAAGGCATGTCTCAGTGCGCTTTATTGACCAAGCAGAGCACCTTAAGTTCAAATTGTTAGTTGTTTTTTGGTCAGTGTGCCTTTAAATGTGTTTAAATCCGCACTATGTCACTTTTTAAAAGTTATAGTGCTGATTTAAAGACAGTTTCATGGATGAACTTGAAGTTGACACACATTTTATAGATTGGTTCATTGGTTCATTGATTGATTGATTGAATAATGAGTCAGAAATGTAACAGCTTGACATACAGTAAGACATTAAGGATAACAAAGAATTGCTGGGGACCTGTTTGTTTCCATTGTGGTCCTATGCATTCAATTCATCAACATACTGTAGCATCTGCAGCATACTGTAGTTATACTGCAGAATATAAGAATTCTTATCTGATTTCCCTCTACATCAAAACTCTTCTCTTAAAATAGCCAATCTACAAGTTTACAATGCATCACATTCACACAATTCAAAGCGTTGTGAGCTTTTAGATCTGCTATTGCCAGTGGATACTCCTGCCAATCTACATTCCTATTTGAGCAGGGGTTGAAGGTCTCAGAGGCACTTGCCCGTCGGGCAAGTACAGGCCATGTTCTACTTGCCCAGAGGGTCATGTCAGAAAAGTAAATTGTGATAGGTAAATGTTGAATTACCGTTAATTTTAACACTTAATTTATGCTTTACTTTAGTGGCCACCTTTTTGGCCATATCGGTATGCACTGATATGCGACCGATATGACCGATAACCGATATAACTTTTTTTTAGCGGCTAGTGAAAGTTACAAGTATGGTTTGTGCCATATGAAATGTGAGCTTACCATAATACACAGTAATGCTTAATCATATTCCATCATATTCAAGGACTTTTGGAGAGAAATGAGACTCCAGTCCAGTTAGAGCCCTGCAGATTGGAGGTCTGTGGCTCTTTAATAAAGACATCAGTTTAAGAAAGCAGCTGTCTGAATCTGTAATATGACTCTCACTGTACCTTTTCATAATCATATTGGTGCAAAACCTTTACACAATCCACATACTAAGAGTAAAAGGCCTGTTTTATACCGGTATATACAGTATACGTATGTATATATCGGTATCGTATCGGTATCGGTGATGGCCCCCTCACTAGAATCAGTATCGTATCAGATCACTACTGTTGTAGGAATAGGACGATATGAACATTTCATATCATGATTATTGTGGCAAAGGAAATCATGATTTACAATATTATAATCAAATCAAAATCCATTATCCTGGGGCAGAACATTTGCCAAAAAATAGCTGATCTACAAGCTCGCAACGCGTCGCAACGCTTGTAGATCGGCAATTTTTTGGCAAAGACATTTGATAGAGAGTGAATAAAAGACTTTCAAGTACTTTATTGTAAGTACCTTTTACCAATTATAGAGGGTTTAAGTGGTACCGGATATGCAGCTCTGCAAATAAAAGGTGAATTGATCCCAGTGCTTGACGGAGGACGATATCACGATTAATGAAATCTCCATGATATGATTATCGTGAGTGTTTTTTTATCACGAAAAACGATAATATCGTGTATCGTCCCATCCCTAGACTGGTGGTTACTAAAACCTAGAGCGGTCGTATCCTGCCTAATCTGCTCCTAATCCAGTGTCCTGCAGGCTTTGGACTGTAGGTCTCACGGAACATAAAGTATTGGCTTTTCACGAGAAGTGCTGATCTGCGGCTTTTCTTTGACAGTTGAGATGGTCTCTGTCGGGTGCAAAACCTCATAAGTCCAAAAAACGTTATTTTTCAGCATTCAAGTAAAAAAAAACATCAAAAGTAGCAGATCTACAAGCTCGAAACGCGTCACTTGTAGATCTGCTATACTTTTGATGCTTTTGTGCGACGCTGTAGTATGATCAAGTAGGGAGTTAAAGGACAACTTTGTTTTTTACAACAAGGGTTCATATTTTAGATTGTAATTAGAGAAAAGAAAAAAATAGTGTTAAAATGTTTTCATTTACGTTCTATCGTTTTAGCATGTTTAGCGTGCTATAACGCGGGGGCATGCGTACGCATGGGGGCATGTGTACAAGTGGCTAAATATGTCTTTTTAGACACAATAACCCTGCAATTTATTTATTGCTATTTACAGTAAACCCCAAGTCACATCTGCCCATGAAAGATTGTGGTGCATCTTGGGAATGGGCTTATTCTGTGTAAAAAGACATATTTAGCCACTTGTACGCATGCCCCCAGCCACTGAAATCAAAATAATTAAAATCTCTAAAACGATAGAAAGGAGTAAATGAAAACATTTTAACTCCCATCTTTTATATTATTTAATTATATGAACCCTTGCTGTAAAAAAACAAAGTTGTCCTTTAATTAAAAATAAATAAAAATAAAATGGAGATAAGAGGTTTCTGCCCGACAGCACTGATTATGCTCCTGGACTTTCTCTGCTTTATCTTCATTGGGGCCACTCAGTGTCCTTCAGACTAATGCATGTCTTGGATGTGAAAGTGCTGCATGGCTGGCTGGCTGGAGGCGCTGGAGAAGATGCATATTCACAACCAGAGGTGTAAAGTAAATCAGTACATTTACATAAGTAATGTACTTATAGTACAATTTTGAGGTATTTGTACCTTACTTGAATATTTCCTACTTCCGATGCTTTTACTTCTACTCCATTACATCTCAGATCCAAATATTGCACTTTTACTCCACCAGTAAGACTCCCTAATCGGGAGATAAGCGACCATCACGTCACATACACTAACTTTAGAAGGCAATCGTAGTCAATCAGGAGGGAATATGGGAAATGGGACAGATCCATGTTGACGACATGACTTTAGAGATACTGTGTACCGCTTTGCGTGGTTTTAGGGCAAAATCTGTAGGAGCGGTGTCAAAAAAGGTGTTTTGCAAAAATCAGCCTGATGGTGGTGCTAGAAGTGGGCCATGTGAGAAATCAGGGCTGGAGGTTGTGATTTGCCATCCAAGGAGTGTGTGTGCAAAGTCTGGCATCAATAGGGCCAACGGTGGCAGAGATAAGAGTAGTGGCAAAAGTGTGACGTGACGGACAGACAGACAGACAGACGGACAGACAGCCGGAGGAGCTTTTCATAGTAACTTGCGACCTGGCGGTCGCAACTACATTTATTTGAACACTTAAGTTATAGTTACTTTGTAGATTTTGATTATTAGCCTATTACAAAACATGCATTACCCACTTTAGCCCTATATACATTTCAGCCATTTTATAATGGCCGATCTACAAGCTCACAATGTGTCACAATGCAATAATTGTGAGCTTGTAGATCTGGCGTTTTCAGTCTGTGTGCTGGAAGTGTCTTCATCACGGGGCTCAAGGCCCAGAAATGAATATAATTTGTACGTAAATGTAAGTTTAAGTATGTAATATTAAGTATCGTTTTTTTTCTTTCTTGCGTCCCATAAGGGATGGTATTACTTTTGTTTGAAACAAAAAATCTGTCTGTTGTTCTGTAAACGTATGTGTTGTTTATTGTTGCGACCGTAGGTCGCATTTACTACCAAAACCTCCACCGGCTGTCCGTCCCTGAGTGAGTGAGTGAGTGAGTGAGTGAGTGAGTCACACGTCACACGTCACACTTTTGCCCTGCTCATATCTCCACAACCGTTGCCCCCATCCATGCCACATTTTGCACACACACTCCTTACCTGCCAAACTACAACCTCCAAGGACCCCCTGAGCTTCAGGGACCCCCAGGTCCCTGGGGGACCCCCAGGTGTAAAAAATGACCAAATGTGCAAAAATGACCAAATGACCACCCCAACGGGGCTGCTCACGGGGAATTCCTGGGGACCACCCACTCCTGGTGCTCCAGAACGGATGCAAAAGTGGTGACGCCCCCAGTGGAGGACCCCCTCCACTGCAGCTCACATAAAATGCCGTAACTCGGGCTAGGAGCGTCCGGGAGAGCCGGGGCCGGTACCTATTCGTCCGCCAAGGCAACGCGGAGACCCCACCCCTCATTTCTCACATGGCCCTCTTCTAGCGCCACCTTCAGGCCGATTTTTAAAACACATTTTTGGCCACTGCTCCTACAGTTTTGGCCCTAAAATCACGCAAATTGCCACACAGTATGTCTACACTCATCCCATCAACATGAATCTGTCCCATATAGCGCCACCTTCAGGCCGATTTTTAAAAACACATTTTTGGACACTGCTCCTACAGATTTTGCCCTAAAATCACGAAAATCACTACACAGTATGCCTACACTCATGTCATCAACATGGATCAGGAAGATTTTGGAAAAACACATTTTTGCCCTATTTGTGGAGATAAGTGACCTACGGTCGCTTATCTCCCGATTAGGGAGTCTTACTGGTGTACTATAGGCAATAACTTTAAAAGTATTTTTACTTGGTATCTGTAATGTACACACACACACGCACGCGCACACACACACACACACACACACACACACACACACACACACACACACACACACACACACACACATCAAACCGCACACACAAATCAGTGGGTATACAGTATTCCTAATTTGTTCATCGTTTTTAGTCCGATTGATATGTAACATTATCTCATCCCCTATGACTCCACAATGAACACACACACACACACACACACACACACACACACACACACACGAGCACGCACGTGGAAAGTGGAAAGCCGCGCAGAGACGTATGCAAGAATATGGACATCATACACAGACACACGCACGCACGCTCTGCGTCTGCAGGTCCATTGATCTCGTGTCTCGTGCCATGGAGGTTTCAACCCATTGCTGATAACATGCACGCACACACGCACGCACTCACACACGCACACACATACTGGACAGACACGCAGACTCCTGTTGTCCACCGGTGTATCCGTCTCTATCTCCTCTCTGTTCCCCATGTCTCTCTGTCTTATTTCCCCTGTAGATCTCTCCTTTTGCTCTCTCCGTCTGTCTGTCTGTCTGTCTGTCTCTTTCTCTCTCTCTCTCTCTCTCTCTCTTCTCCATCAATCTGTCATCCGCTGTCTCTGTCTTTCCACACCTCACAATGCATTGTGAAAGACACAGAGAGAGAAATTAGGAGAGACAGAGAGGGACAGACAGACAGACAGGCACACAAGCACGCACACACACACACACACACACACACACACACACACACACACACACACACACACACACACACACACACACACACACACACACACACACACACACACACACACACACACACACACGCACGCACGCATTCACAGACAGAGATATGCTGAATAGAATACATCCACAGAATTAAGTCATCTGGACAAGATGCTGATCAATGATGGCTGTCTGTCTGTCCATCACATCACGTTGCCCCTATCCATGCCAAACTTTGCACACACACTCATTGGCTTGCAAACCACAACCTCCGCCCCTGATTTCTCACATGGCCCTCTTCTAGCACCACCATGAGGTTGCTTTTTGCAGACAACATTATGTGACCTGGCGGTCGCCTATCTCCCGATTAGGGAGTCTTATTGGTTTCACCAGTTGTTTGTTGAATTGATCAGAATCCGGAGTCTAAAACTAAAAGCCCCACTAGTGGGCTCCTTACATGTAACCAGAACAAAGTGTTTTGAGCCGACCAATCCTTAGTGTGCAATAGGATTTGTACACTGCTAACTGCTTGCAGAAAGTGTGTTAAAACTGCAACAATAAAGTTTGACATCTACTCTAGGCTGGTTCAGCGTACATGCTGGTGGTCCTCGGTTGACTGGCAGGTTAAATAAATTGGCCCTCCGTTCCGTTTGAATCGCTGAAAGTGTTTCTCTGCAAAAGATCTGTCGTGACGGGCACCCACGGTTATCTGACTAACTAACATGCCATGAGAACCCCCTGGCACGGAGAGAGAGAGAGAGAGAGAGAGAGAGAGAGAGAGAGAGAGGAAAAAAGAGAGACTGATCGCATCACGCCATCCTTCTCGGGGGAGAGGTGAAAACCTATTAATGCTTGTCTCTCCCTTCTCCCCTCTCTCTCTGTCTCACTCTTTCTCTCATCTTGCCCCCCTCCCATTCCTTTACCCCCATCTCATTCTCTCTCTCTCTCTCTCTCTCTCTCTCTCTCTCTCTCTCTCTCTCTCTCTCTCTCTCTCTGTCACCCTAGCAGGCGGTGAAGTCGATAGGCCCATTAGTAAATAACAGATACATAATTTATTAAATATCCTTAGATACATATTCCAGCATCGCGTTACCAGGCGAGAGAGAGAGAGAGAGAGAGAGAAAGAGAGGGGTGGGGGGCGCTTAGCTTTGCTCACAATTACCAAGCTCAGACTGAGAAAGAGACAGTGTGACAGAGAAGGAGAAAACGTGTTAGGGGAAAAAGAGAACAATTTTCGAGACTATTTTCACCCACGGCATTCGTCATAGGTAGAGGTTATGACACTGTTTCCCAAGATTTTAAAAAGGTTTAAACAAAACACAAATCACAGCTTTTTCAATACAATTCAAAAACATTCGAAACAACACTCGAAAGTACACCTGCGATCAAAGAAGTTAACTATGTTCAGGCACAAACTGAGCAATAGCAACTGATCGGTGTTCCATGTCTTAATGGTGTTAGCATATCTAAATTTGCGTATAATATATCGTTGTGTAAAATGTGTGATAATATTTCTTTCACTATAAACGTTCACCATAGTGTTGATTTCGTCAACTAAATCTTAGACGAAAAAATTGATATACATAGCTTAGTTTTTGTTTTGTTTTTATTTAGTTTTTGTCAGTGAAAAAAGCTAGTCTACAAACTTTTTTCGATGACTAAACTAAGTCTAAATATATTGACAATTTTGTCAACAAATAAAAACTAGACTAAAATGTTAGGGAGCGACTAGTGAAGAAGTCAAGACTAATTTTATGTTAGTTTTAGCTTGTGTGAAGAAGTCAAGACTAATTTTATGTTAGGTTTAGCTTGTGTGTTTCTCTTTGAAAATAGCAGATCAACTATTTTCAAAGTGTATAAAATCACCATCAGTCCACCAAAATTATTTATTGTTGACAAAATCAACTGTAGATTTAGTCGACTAAAACTAAATAATTTCAGATGACTTTTTACACACCTAGCTTATCCCAAGGGTGAACTTCAGTTTTCCCACAGAGGAGCACGGAGCAGTTAGGGGTTAGGTGTCTTGCTCAGGGACACTGGCCTGGAATCGTACTTGTGACAATCAGAGGGGCTCTGGTTCCCCAGGCGAGCTCACTAAGCACTCAGCTATGGCCGCCCCTAAATGAAATGAGAGAGAAAGCCATTACAGCACCATGGACAGCGACACAGTGGGCTCGACGGCTGGACCTGAAGGAGTAGTTCACCCAAAAAAAGAAAACTTATTTTCTATCAATTGCACACCCCATGAAGCCTTGAATTCATGGAGATTATTATTATTTTTATATATTTTTTAATTCCTTAGCCAATAATTTGGCCAATGGACTCAGTAGGGCTGGATTTAGACTGCAGTCAAATCTAGCCTAAATCCGATTTATTTCTCAAATCCGATCTTTTGGCCCTGCATTTGCAAGTGACCAGATCTGATCTGTGTGTTCAGACTGATTTTAACAACATCAACCCAAAGCCACCCTACGTCGACATATCTGCTTCACTCATGACTTTCTCTCTTTATGTTCCAAATGTTCTTCTGATATTGCAGATAGGACCTTGTGAACCCCTTTTCTGCCATGCCGTGAGATATGTCTTCATATATTGCCTTGCTTGATCCTGTACTGTACATTTCTCATGTAGGCCTACTAGGCATATGCCCCCAAAATGCTAATCCACTGTCCACTAAATGGTGCTCACCATTTCTTCTGCTGAACTATTGTTTTACTTTCATTACACCGCTTGCGCTCTCGTAAATCAAAATGAAATTCTCGCGCTCTGTAATGACATCAGTGGTGCTCGAGTCGCGCTGCAAGTGATGTTTTGGACAGTTTGACATGCGACTGGACTTGGCTCGTTAGATCAGGTTACTGCATTCAGACTGAGACACATCTTTAGAAATCAGATTTGAATCTGATCTGTAACCACCTCTGGATGTGGCTCAAGTCACATTTGTAAAAATCAGATTCCATGTGATCTGTCTGCATTACCCCCCAGCTCCACCGGGCGCGTCGTGTCAACGTCAACGCTGGGAACGCTCCCGGTTTAATCAATGAAGGGTACTCCACTGCCGACGTCAACGTCGGACCCTCAAATTCGCCCCGGTTCATTTTTTGACGCTGTCCGACACTGGCACGACGCCGTCATTTTGGTGGAGCCCTAGCCTTAGACTCATTTAGGCTGGATTTAGACTGTCAAATCTAGCCTGAATCTGATTTATTTCTCAAATAATCCGGCATATGCAAGTCACCAGATCAGATCTGTGTGTTCAAACAGATTTTAACAACATCAACCCAAAGCCACCCTCGACATATTTGCTTTGGTAACAACGTAGGTGTCATGACATTTCTCTCTTTATGTGTTTTTCGAGACATGTCTGGCTGCAGACCACAGATTAGGGGGGCGGATTGTGTGAGGGATGCTATTGGATAGTATGAGAATGACTCAATCCGCCCCCTGGAATCTCAATCCACCCCCTATGACGTTGCACGGACGGGGCGGAAGTCTGGTGAGGGAAATGTTTCAGAGTCCTGCTGGACTTAGAAGAAAAACTGATAAGCCGTTTTTCTTCTGAGTCCTGCTGGATTTAGAAGAAAAACGGCTTGTGAGGGAAATGTTTCAGAGTCCTGCTGGACTTAGAAGAAAAACGGCTGGTGGGCCCGGGGGGTCCCTGGAGGGGGTCCCCGGGCGGCGGTGCTCGGAGGCCCGCCAGGGACCACCGGGGACCGCCGCTGGTGGTCCCCGGTGGTCCCTGGAGGTCGCCAGGCCCGGTTTTCGGGGGCTGGCGCCGGCCCTGGGGGTCCGCGGGGGTCCGCGATGGCACCATCGTGTGCGGGGCGGCGAGCCGGTTCCGACGGTACCAGGCTAGAGCGCGAGGCCCAAAGGGCGGTTGAATAGGAGCCTAAAGCGTTTGGCGAGCTTGGGTATCTGCTATAGATGCGAGATTTTTTCTAAGTCCAGAATATCCACAGGTCCCCATGGAGCTTGCTGGTATAGAGGCCGATCACAGGTGGCGCTGGGTGGAGTGTGGCCGAGGAGGGAGCCCCTAGTCGGCCTAGAGGGTGTGGAGGGTCGGCCCTGGTGCTCTGGAGCTCCGAGCTCCAGGCTCCCTGGCTCAGTGCCCACTTTAAGCACTGACTAACACTAAAAGGCAGGGGCAGGGGAGACAAGCTCAGGGGGTCCCCGGGACCTCCAGAGAACCAGGGACCACCTTTTGCATCCCAAACCCGAGTAGAGACACCCATCTGGGCCACTTTCCGCCCAGCACCAGCATACTCGACCACCTCCGGAGCTCCAGGGCCGGGGGGGCAGCGCCGTCGCCGGCCTGCCCCACCGAGAGTGCCCCCCAGGTCGGCCTCGAGCGGCGAGGGGCCGGCCCCTGGGCCCTGGAGCTCCGAGCTCCAGGCTCCCTGGCTCTCTCCCCCCCTCCCTCCTTTGAAAAACTCTCCAGAGCAAAGTGGGAACTTCCTCCATCAGGAGGGTGCCCCGTCCGTGCAACGTCATAGGGGGTGGATTGAGATTCCAGGGGGCGGATTGAGTCATTCTCATACTATCCAATAGCATCCCTCACACAATCCGCCCCCTAACATACTATCCAATAGCATCCCTCACACAATCCGCCCCTAATCTGCTGTGGTCTGCAGCCAAACCCACTTGTGTTTTTCACATTTGACATTGCAGATAGGACCTTGTGAACCCATTTTCTGCCATGCCATGAGATGTGTCTTCATATTATTGATGTACATTTCACATCCCCCCAAAGTGCTGGGAGATGTTGAATTTCTCCCTCTCCTCTCTCTTTCTCCCTTTCTTCTGTAGTGTAAAACCTATGCTGAACAATTGTTTTATTTTCATTACACCCTTTAAATGCAATTCTCGCACCCTGTAATGATGTCAGTGGTGCTCGGGTCAAGCTGCAAGTGATGTTTTGGACAGTTTGATTTGTGACTTATTGCTCAGTTTGTGCCTGAACATAGTTAACTTCTTTGAGCGCAGGTGTACTTTCGAGTGTTGTTTCGAATGTTTTTGAATTTTGAAAAAGCTGTGATTTGTGTTTTTCACATTTGACATTGCAGATAGGACCTTGTGAACCCATTTTCTGCCATGCCGTGAGATGTGTCTTCATATTATTGATGTACATTTCTCATGTACTGAGACATCCCGCCAAAGTGCTGGCAGACGTTGAATTTCTCCCTCTGTCCACTGAATGCTGCTCGCCATTTCTTCTGTAGTGTAAAACCTATGCTGAACTATTGTTTTATTTTCATTACACCCTCAAAATGCAATTCTCGCACTCTGTAATGATGTCAGTGGAGCTCGGGTCAAGCTGCAAGTGATGTTTTGGACAGTTTGATTTGTGACTTGGGCCTTGGCTCATTAGATCAGGTTACTGCGTTCAGACTGAGACACATCTTTAGAAATCAGATTTGAATCAGATCTGAAACCACCTCTGGATGTGGCTCAAGTCACATTTGGAAAGTAAAATCTGATTCCATGTGACCTGTGTGCATTTAAACTTATCTATACTATAATTTTGCGAATGTCTGAGTGAGTGTCTGTCTGTCTGTCTGAGTGAGTGTCTGTCTGTCTGTCTGAAACAGCGTTTCTCCTCAGTGGCTGGAGCAATTGAT
This sequence comes from Nannobrachium achirus, assembly GCF_963921795.1. Taxonomy (NCBI): domain Eukaryota; kingdom Metazoa; phylum Chordata; class Actinopteri; order Myctophiformes; family Myctophidae; genus Nannobrachium; species Nannobrachium achirus. Next base: position 37,291,724 of record NC_137831.1, on the reverse strand, counting down.
CTGAAATCGCATCACCATCAGCATATGAACACACCTGACATAACTGTGAAGCCCGTTTGTCACTTTCACAAATCATATACTGTATATTCGCATTTTTAGGGTGTATCTATATTAGCCTACAGTACCTTTTGTGACCACACATGTTAAAAAAATCATGCAGATCGGTACACAGTATCTCTGTAGCTGTTAAATGGAACGGGTATTTCTTACATTGATGCTCCTACATATTAGCATGCAAGCAGTTAAAGTTACTTTCCATCCCTCATATACTGTGTGCACAGTGCACATCCCATAACCCACACACTGCACATCATTTCGGAGCTCATATCTTTGAACGGGTAAGGGCTAGTTTAAACAAATCATCTAATTCAGGCTGGATTTGGCTGCCAGTGTAAATCCAGCCTACAAATTAGATTCCAATATATCATATCTTTGTTCATCATTGAAACATGCTGGTATGGGTGAAGTCATTCCAATCAGAAGAGTTTTAGGGCTTTCCTCACCCGGATATAGTGGAGAGAGAGGTGGCTGTTCATATACTGTGAGTCAGCAGTGTTGCATGAGACCCATGGACCCTCGCAGTGGATGGATGGCCAACGGTTAACCGTTACCGCTAAACCGATAAGAAATTGGTTACCGGTAAGCACTAACGGTTAATTTTGACCGATACAAAATAAAATAAAAAGGAAATCAACCCATGTGTCACACCAAAAGCCCCGTACACCAATATCTATGCAACATCAAGTCATCAACCATGCAACTATACGCGCGGTGGTCACACATTTCTGGACACCAATGTCTGTGTAACATCCATGCATTCACGCAACTGCGAGTCTGCGACGCTGCTTGATTTGAAGTCGTACACGCTGACTTGTTCATCAGGAAACAAATGCTCCGTCGTCGATTGGATTTTACAAAACAGACCCCCGTCACATTGAATCCCGTTTAAGAAGAGCTTAAAACACAACTTTCTAACGTTACATGTTGATGACGTGAGGAACGCTAAAGTCGTCTTGGTTACAGAGTAGGATATGCGAGAGTCGCAAATTCAATGATCGCTGCATCAGCACACAGAAAACCCGGGCGAGAGAGAAGAAAATGAATGAATGAATGAATAGACATCACGTTTAGCCGATTCAACCATTCCAAAAGTCATACGATTGAAAGTCATTGCTCTACATGCGAGCATCTCGCCGCTGCTGTTTTGTTAGGCGACAGCCAGCCTGAGCCAGGGAGTGCACAGAATGTTAGAGAGGCATGGGCTGAAGGGCCTTTTGGTGGACAATTCTGTTGATAAAAGTTAACGGCTCCAGCCCCCTTTGCTGTATGTGCGCACGTGCCTGGCGACTGCGCATCACATTACAGACTGATCATTTCAATCCCATCGTTTCTTTGCAAAAACACA
>NC_137831.1:37252819-37285319 GCF_963921795.1 Nannobrachium achirus | reverse complement strand
CGTGCGTGTGCGTGTGTGTGTGTGTGTGTGGTAGCGGTATTTGTTTGTTTCACAGCAGTAGTAAGAGTAGCAGCGTTCTAGATTGGAAGCAGATGGGTTAATTACCAAAAATGGCATATTCCAGTAACACTGACATGGGCTGCCAGCAGCCTGCGTTCTCACTAATATAACACAGCCTGTTTCTGTCCTTACATGACGCATCCTCAGACCTCCACAAGTATCGCATTGGCCTTGTTAAACCACATAAACACCATACTACTTAGTTGATCGGGGTCCCCCAGGGCTCTGTACTAGCTCAGCTCCTCTTTTCCTTTCAACGGCAAGCTCACAACGTGTTCCCTCAAACGCCAAGCCCACAATGCGTTCCCTCACCACCAAGCTCACAAGACAGGTCTCTCAACCATGTCACCACTTGCCACGTAGCGATTGATTGATTGATTGATTGATTCATTCATTCATTCATTGATTGAATACTTTATTAGAAGTTTGCATAGGAAAAGCATGCCGCAAGACAGCACAGTTCAGATACTGAACTGTGGTCTACTAATAGGATTTAAACCCAAGAAAGCACGATAGCTTGTTTACATTGGGGTCCTTTTGTACTCATCGACGCATCAAGCTTGTAGATCTGCTACTTTTTCCGAATGTCGCCACATAATAGGGATGCTATGCTATATAGGGTCCATTTAAGTAAGTAAGCCTTGCCGAGCCAGGCCCATAGTGCAGGAGCCTATCTCCTGATTCTGTAGCGTGAGGCAGCTTGATGTACAAGTACACCCCCTGGACATGACGCTAATATGTCGCAGGGACCTACCCCCAAAACCCTTGATGCTGAGTGCCAAGCAGCAGGCAATGGGTCCCAGTCTTTGGTATGACCTGAATTCTTTACTGTTGTATTTCAACTGAAGCTGCATATGAAAAGACTTTGGTGAATGCAACGACAAGTCCACAGCCATCAGAGTTCCTTCATGTCCTTCTGATTGACCGACTGGCTTGAGGAGCATCTTAAAACAACACTGGTCAACTTCAAACATGTTCACTGGCTCACAAAGATACACTGAGTGATCTCGATCTCTCTCTCTCTCTATCTCTCTCTCTCTCTCTCTCTCTCTCTCTCTCTCTCTCTCTCTCTCTCTCTCTCTCTCTCTGTCTCTCACGCTATTTGTAATAAAAAGAGGAAGGGAATGCTTTCACTTCAGCTGAAAACAACGTAATGTAGAGAAGTGATTTGTTTATGAGTGTGTGTGTGTGTGTGTGTGTGTGTGTGTGTGTGTGTGTGTGTGTGTGTGTGTGTGTGTGTGTGTGTGTGTGTGTGTGTGTGTGTGTGTGTGTGTGTGTGTGTGTGTGTGTGTTCAGCTGTGGTGAGCCACTCACCCACACCACAGACCTCAGGCTGCAGTATCAATGTGACCTCCAAAACCTTTACACCACTCCACCGTGCGCATGCATGTGCGTGCGTCCATGTTTTGTGCGTCACCACCACAAGCTTATTATCACTTTCATGAGGGTACCGATGTGAATTTGAACTGATGGTCTAAAAACAATATTGGCAATGCAGTAATTGTGTGATATTTACAGCATTATAGCTGATAGCCCAGAATGCCCCACATGTTTTCATGTCAAGGACCCCCAAATTGTTATGTATTTTGCTTCGGACCCCCATTTGAATGCCACCCGCACACAGCACAGATCTAACAAGGCGAACCAAAGCACTGAAAGAAAAGAGAACACTTGTATAATCGGCCTCAGATCTTTGTGGGTTTTCCTCTTCAACTCGGATTTGAACCCGGTCTCCTGCGTGTAGCAGAGTGTCTCACTGCCTCAGCCTGATGACGTTGGTCTACCATACGGGAGACCTGGGTTCGAATACCGGGCGTAACATGCGCAAGTGCTGCATTTTTACCATTGAGCTAATAGCCCATATTTGCTTACTTACTTACTTAGGCCCATCGCTCCCAGTGGAGCATAGGCCACCTACGACTCTTCTCCATCCAACATGGCTTTGGGATTCCCTTTCCGCCTCTTCCCAGCTGGTTTCCTGTCTACCTATGTGCTTGCTCAGGGGATTAATTGACATCTAAATGTCTCAATAGAAGAGCAGGGAGGCAAAATACAACCACGCCAATCGTATGAGTTATATTGTATTAACATAATCTACAATTATTAGATTGGACAAAATTTCATTTTATTCATAAAAAAGGCTTTAAATTACAGCAAGGATTTTACAGGGCAGTCATTGTGTTTTCAAACAGGCTACGCGACGCCACGCGGCGCTCAGCAATGACAACCACGCCCCTCTGTGGCGGCTTACAGAGGAAACGGCACGTTGGATCACTTCTGCTTGTGTGGTCATGCGTACACGGCTTTATGTGTGTGTGTGTGTGAGTGTGAGTGTCTGTGTGTGTGTGTTAGGAGTCCAGTCCAGGGGGGAGGGTGGGCTGAGTCCGACAATATGATATAGCAGCCACCTGCTGTCTCTCCTTATAGGTCCTTACACCTGTAATCACAGTTAGCCTATGTACTACGTGTGCACGTGTGCAAGTGTGTGTGTGTGTGTGTGTGTGTGTGTGTGTGTGTGTGTGTGTGTGTGTGTGTGTGTGTGTGTGTGTGTGTGCGTGCGTCCGTGCGTGTGCGTGCATGCGTGTGCATGTGTTTGTGTGCGCTTGTAAGAGGCCTAATTATTGTACTTGACCTATAGCGTGGCGATCTTGTATCAGAGAAGCAGCCGGCAATAAATGTGGTCCGCCTTTGCGCGTTTATGCGTTTGTGTGTGCGTGTCCGTGTGCATGTGCGTTAGAGAAGTGCGTTCCTTAATAATTAGCTGACACTTCATGGATACCCTTGATCTCCAACAAGGTGAAAGTAAGAGGGGGAGGGAGACACTGAGACAGAGAGAGAGACATAGAGAGAGAGACAGCTAGGAGTGCGGGAGAGATTGTAGACAGATGTAGGAGGCGTTTCCACGCCAGGGTCCAAACACGCGCCAAAACAATGCGTCTACGCCCCCAGCGTGTGTGTGTGTGTGTCTCTTTTGTTTGCAGTGTACACGTGGCTGTTGTAAAGGGTTAATTTGGGGGTTCCCGTTTTACTCCGAGTTCTGCATCTGTCCCATTGTGGATGTGAGAGCACATGTTGTGGTTAAATATCTGGTTTGGTTACTTTAGAAATAATAATCATGCTATTGTGAGGCATCATGGCTCTACGGAGTCTCGTTTTACAACGGGTTAAAATCTGGCCAAAATAAGATGAAGTTGTGTTTAAAGCCAACGTGCGTGTGTGTGTGTGTGTGTGTGTGTGTGTTTATGCCTCATGCTCCATGTATGGCCAAGACATCTCCATATATGGAGATGCATATGACCTCACAGACTCCAGATATAGCTGACCTGTTCTAACATCACAATGATGACTCGACCAGCCAGATTAATAGTTTAACTCCTGCTTCTTAACTATGCCGTATAAGAAGCTCTGATATTTCAGCACGACCTCACCCTTTAGGGAGAGTTCGCTTCTCGCCCTTAGGGCGGTTTACTGGTTATTATTATCTAACTATTCATTTATCCAATGTCTGTTCGTCTGACTGCATGCTGACATCACTGATACTACACACTCAAATCAATCCCTCATATCCCTTCAATCCCTCATATACTGTGCGAAATCTCTCTTCCATTTCTATTATTAGCTATTCAAATGTAAAACATTATGAATTATTTGCAGTGCCATAACATTATATCTTGGCTATGTACACAAAAGTACCAAGTTCATGACATTCATAAACAGACACAAGGAACAAAGGTGGATACTGAAAATAAAACTAATCATACCGGTATATATTAGTCATTGTTTGAAATGGTAACTAATATAATATACTTAAACCTTTCCCCTCTCCCTCAAGAGGTATCGCCTTTTGCCAGTTCGTAGTTGTAAATAATACTGTATATTTCTCTTGCTTTGCCTGATTAAATAAAGGTTGTGTGGCTGTGGGTGTGCGTGTGCATGCGTGCGTGCGTGCGTGTGTGTGCGTGCTCACGTGTGTGCGTGTGTGTAAGGGGGGTTTTCCCCCTGCTTGCTATGCCTACTGTTGTTGGGTCGTTTTGGCTCATTAGCGATGTTGCATTGTCATAAAATGTGTCATCTGATGTGAATACCGTTAGCTCTAGACAAAAGAGCTAACGGTAACGGATCAAAATAGGTTGTCCCAGAAGCAAAGCGTTGAGTTAGTATGTTAGTATGCGTGCGTGTGTATTCAAAGATTTGCACACATTTCCATGATCTTTCCAAAAAATAGCAGATCTACAAGATCATAGCACAGCACTCGGTGCCACGCTATGAGCTTGTATATCTGCTATTTTTTAACATCTAATGTATAAAATAATGGTTAAAGTGGCTGAAATCTAAAGTGACACAGATGCTTCCCAGGTCTTGAATGGGTTAACACACCACGTCATAATGCAGCATACGTTAGTCATGAGAGTTTACTGTACACACACACACGCACACGCACACGCACACACACACACACACACACACACACACACACACACACACACACACACACACACGGTGCCTTAAAATCTGTCACACAGCCACTAAGTGTTTTGTCAAATGGCCATTACTATTACAGTAAAATCTAGTAATTGCGTCATAAATGTTACGTACGCGTCATTAGCGTGTCGTCAATGTACGAGCACATAGCATCAGAAGCGGTGTAAGCTGGGGGTAATAAAGTTCTCCTCTCCCTTGTATATCCGCCACGTTTTTTGGGGTTCCTAGGGGGGCAGTTGATCATTTAGAGTTTGTAAAGAGGAAGCATTAGATTTTGCGGGGCCCCCGCGGTGTTGTAAAGGCCCAGGGGCCGTTTCAGTTAACCACTTAAGCCCTGTTTCATACCGTAGGTCTTTTATACACCGGGAGCATGACGAATAAACCATCAGAAACGTCTCTGATTATTTCACTTTCCCATTTCAACTATTATTATTGTTGCCCGGACAGTTGACGTAACTGTCCAGGCACCTATAGGCTGCACATTTGCAGGTTCAAGTCCCAACCCTAATGACCTTTTGCTGCATGCCGCCCATCAGTCTACTTTACAGTGTCTATCAATAAAGGCAGAAAAAACAAAACTATTAATACTAGTTCTGTGCCCGGAGGTGTGCACGGTAGCCTTTATGAGGGATTGAATGTAGGTGTCTCAGAAGTAATGTTGGAGAACCCAGACCGGTGCCCGTTGGGCAGAATGGTGACCATTGACGTCCAGTTGTGCAATACCCGTTGTATCCGTCTGTCTGGCCCTCTTTTGTGCTCCATATATGGTGTTCCGTGTCCAGGCCAGTCTGTGATGTCATCTCCAAATTTGGGCAGTGATGTCAGTTGGGCATTGTTTCAGCATGCGACTGTTACCTTGGTGGCGACACTGTTTAGTATCAGTGATGTCAGCATGCAGACAGACGATCAGACGGCGGACGCCGGACAGACTGACATTCGCTAAATGAATAGTTAGATTGTTGATCCCTTATTCGTACAGGCTGATGCTTCTACCTGTATATGATTCACAACGTAACATTGGTATTATCACTGGATACTGATGATGACACAAACAGCAAATTGCGATATGCCACCCTGTGAACTTGTAGACAATATACGTGATATTTTGGACATTTTCCTCCTATAATGGCATGCCCCAGAACCAGAGACGCCAGGTAAGAAAGTGAGGGCCCACAGACTTCATCCATAATAATTAATACAATTTCATACTGTCTCATACTGTACTCAAAAGCGGTAAAATTGCCATAATAATAATATGTACCATATACATAATAATACATGTACCATACACAATGCACAAACTTTGGAAACTCAAAACTTTGGACCAAAAATAATCAACAAACAAACCATTATATATGGGATTTTACTTTTGTTTGTAATTACTGCTCTTCTTTTGCCTGTGTGCGCGCTCACATACACACACACACACACACACACACACACACACACACACACACACACACACACACACACACACACAGTTCTAAAACCAAATGGGACCAATTATTTCAATTGCCATGCACCCTCTCCTCTCCTCTCCTCTCCATATAAAAGAGAGCAATAAGAATAGTGCATAAGAGTTTTTATGAGCATACAAATAATCTGTGTTTTGAGTGTACAATGAAGCTTTGCTAACTTAGTTGATTTAAAAACTGCTCAACGTTTAAGGCAAGGAATAAACTACTTCCCGAGAACATTCTGGAAATGTTTAGTGATAGGGTGGGGGGCTATGGGTTACTGTAAGGTGGGAACTAAATTTTAAACAAGCTAGTGCTCAGACCACTCGAAAGAGTATGTGCTTTTCTGTTTGTGGGGTAAAGATTTGGAATAGTTTGACAGAAGAGATTAAACACAGTACTCAAATTCAATATCCTGGCTAAATACAGTAAAACTTATTTTATTTTATTTTTGAGCGGTGCTAACCGCTCCTATAGACCGTTTTTTTACCAAAACTATGATGTCACAAATGATGATGACATGAGTTCGCTAGACCAATGAAACACTTCGATTCTGTTGATCTGTCCATGATGTCATAGTCACAGAGGCACTCGATTGGTTCACCCTGATTTACGCGTTTAGGCCGCGTAAAATACGTCCTACCGCGTTTAGGCCGCGTAAAATACGTCATAACGCGTTTAGGCCGCGTAAAATACGTCATAAAGAATTATTGAGCGGTGCTAACCTTGAATTTCAAAATTATATTAGATGAATATCACTTATAAGCGATAAAATAACCACACTTTTAGACAGACTGTGGAAAATCTTACAGGTTATAAATGATAGGCAGGTAATACAAGTTTAAAATACAAATGAACAGACTTTGAAAAACTAAAATATTCATCTTCTGGCCTCTTCTCGCCTCTCTGGAGGCCTCTCTGGAGGTAAATAAGGTCACTTATCATTACACTATGACACTCTTACAAGCTACAATCCGTAGCTTGGTCAACTAACTGATGAGAAATGACAATAAAGACTTATATAGTCTGAGCAGACCTCTAGACTGACATCATACACAACAAAAAGAATATTGCCATGCATGCCTAGGAATTAGTTTGCACCGCTCACTTCGCACGGTGCGATTCTTTTATAATTTAGTACAACATAGCTAATACTTTATAACAGTATAACAGTGAAACTGCATGCTTATATGTATTAAGTGAAAAAAAAAAGCTTTGATCTGCTGTTGTTGATGTATTTGGGTTTTCATTTACATTTTCTTTTATTTTCATTCTCTTTATATGGTGAACTTGTATACTCGTATAACATATTACTGTATCTTAAACCATGAATACGTAGGATAGGCATTCATAAGCTTTATAGCTCAAACAGTGCTACTGTTCTCTTATGCTTTTGTGGATGTAAGACTTGTATAAATGTATGTTTGCTACTGTGAGTTGATCAAATAAACTAAACTTGTCTCTCCTCTCCCCAAGAGAAAGAAGATGAGATAAAGAGAGTGGAAAGAAGAGAGAGAGAGAGAGAGAGAGAGAGAGAGAGAGAGAGAGAGAGAAAGGAAATAGAGGGACACGCGAGGACATAGGGAGTGAAATGGAGAGAGAGAGAGAGAGAGAGAGAGAGAGAGAGAGAGGACAGACAAACAAAGACACCGACCAAAATAATGCTGACACAGGCATCACCTCATTAGCCCAGGAGATCACCAGAACTGACATAGCCTGTGTGTGTGTGCGTGCGTGCGTGCGTGTGTGCGTGCGTGCTTGTGCATAGTTAAGGGGGTTCCAGACGGTACGCGGTCACCGCCTCCTAGTAATTCATTTTCAATGGCAGGTGGGTGGCTATTTCGGCCGCGCAGCAAAGTTTAGAGGCGGCGAGGCGAGCGGGCGCAGTCCTGTGAAAATCCCCGCGAGCGTGCTCGTTTGTGCATGCGCACGCGGGAGGCGAGAGACGGACTGTGGTCATCTTTGTGAAATACCGCACGGTGTTTACTCGCTGAGCGAGTGTGTTTGTGTATCACCGCGGCGCGGTCCCCGCAGATCCAAGCGGGAGACCCGGCGGCAACCGCTGCCCGTCTTTAGAGCACCTTATTCATCTGAAAGTTGTTTATTAATTATTTGTATTGGCGTTGTGTTGGCACTGGTGATTTAGTTGCATCAACTACAAGCCCCACAAGCCATACGTATAACACAAATCTAATGTCAACTGAAGTCAACTCTGATATTTCAGAGGCTCACATCCAGGTAATTGTGTACTTACCTTTTAATAAAGAACCTTGGATTACAGTAATTCCTGTCAAGGAGACCCAGAGCCAGACTGTTGCCTCCCACAATTTGATTGTGGGATGGATGGATGGATGGATGGATATTAGTCGGGGGCGTTAGGGATATTTCATGCTAATCAGTCTAAATGTGCAAAATTTTGCACAGATGTAGCACAGTGCATGCTCTAATGATTTAGCTAGGGCGCCCGAGTCGGCGACCTTCGGGGTCACCACAGCTCCAGAAAACACCCACTAAACTCTGAAAAGTGACGACTCACTCACTTTTCAACACTGAACCATCATTTTCTGGGGCCATTTGTAGCCCAAGGAATGTTTTTTGTGCAAAACAAATGGTTGCAATGGATTCAGCATCATGACAAACCCCTAGTTAGACCCCTCACATCCTACTTAAATACCCATAAAAAAAGTGTTTTTCTGGGTATTTTCCTCCTGTATTGAAAGTCGATGGGAGCCCAACTTGATTTGGCCGCTGTGGCGACCCCGAATGTCGCAGACTCGGGCGCCCTAGCTAAATCATTAGAGCATGCCCTGGGCTACATCTGTGCAAAATTCGGCGCTTTTAGACTAATTAGCACGAAATTACCATGTCATCTCCCTAACGCCCCCGACTATATACTGTATGCACCACAATGTAATGTTTATACAGTAGATACAGTCGTTATGAAAAACAAACTAACTAGATGCTTTCAGTCATCATAAAATAAAATAAGCAAACTCACAGCAAGTAGGCTAATCACAATATCTGGTATGTTGTGGGCTAGTTAGTAGATCAGCTATTTTCAGTGTGTGAGCAAAAATGTTGATGTTGATGATATCCGCTAGCCAGATATCCAGTGAAATTGAGTTGAATTGAAGGAGAAATGGGTTAAAACCAAATTAAGCAATGGGCAGAATTTCCGGCGAGTATTAAAAAGGGAGAGAAATTACGCTCCATTCAGAAGCACTTATTTGACTAAATTACACACAGGGTTGCCTTATGTTTTCCCACAAAAGCCCTGGTTCCAGGTGTGTGTCTATTGGTTGGTGGTTTTATTTGGGGGTGGAGTACAGAATCTGCTGTTTCTTGATATACTGTTGAGCTACTATACACACACACTCACACACACATACACACGCAGGCAGGCAAACTTGGCATGCACGCACGCACGCACTCACACACAGACCCCGAGATGTGTCTATCGTTTTTGTCAAATGACAGGGCCAGGTGTAGGTGACTCAGCTACTGTGTGTGTGTTTGCGTGTGTGTGCGTGTGCCTGCGCCTGTGTGGGGTGGGGTGGGGAGGAGAGTATATGCAAACATTCCACTCATATGTGGGGGTCTGCTTGTGAGAAAAACATTAATGTGTTCATATATGAGAGAGAGAGGGAGATTCAGTGGAGAGAGCAGGTTGTTTGTGTGTGCGTGCATGCGTGCGTGCGTGCGTATCACAGGAAGATGTGAAGGAGATTCCGTCTGATGAGTCAGCAGTGGGAGGAAGAACCTTCCAGTAATCCCCCCCCCCCCCCCCCCCCACACACACACACAGAGTTTAACACTAGTCCTCTACAGTATGTGTCATTGTACATTTTCTCCCTCTCTGCTTTTTCCTCCATACCTTTCACATCTTCCCCCTGTCCAACCGTCTCTCTCTTTTCATGTGTCAAGGTTACATGTAGGGCCGTCACAATTATGACATAATCGTCTAATTGCAATTATTTGAGGTAATCGCAATTATTTTGCATAATCGTCATATGCGTTGTGAGCTTGTAGATCGGTTATTTCCACTATCAATGTTCTTTTTTTAAGTATAAAATTGTCAAATGTCAGTCATTTCTTTGTATATTTAAGTTATGTGTCATGATTGCCATGTGCAACTTCAAGGCCTAAAAGCAAACAGAAATGTAATTGTCAACGACAAATACACAGTTAAATCATTAATCGCAAATTATTTGAGTGACAATTAATCGTCATGTAAAATGTCATAATTGTGACAGCCCTAGTTTAATGCAGACACAATGATTAGTAGTCTTTAAGGTGGTTGTGTTCCATTTGATATCCAGCTCCTTTGTTTTGGGGGCTTTTTATGCCTTTATTTGATAGGAGAATCTCCTATCACAGCAGCTCACAATCTTTCTCTTTCTCTTTCTCTCTCTCTCTCTCTCTCTCTCTCTCTCTCTCTCTCTCTCTCTCTCTCTCTCTCTCTCTCTATCATGCAATAATCTGTAAACCACGCATTGCGAAGAATGCAATTCACCAGGATGAGTCCTGCCTTCCACAGAAAACATTCTTTTCAGACATCATATCGCTGTTGTCGGGTGGAAACCATTCGTTTTGTATTTATAATTTCAAAAATGCTGGCCTACTGGTCTGGGCTTTGTGGTACCTACTGGTACCACATGGGTTTTGTGTAGCCTGGTGGGGTCGCTGGTTAGATTCTCGGTCCGGATGACCTTTGCCACGTGTCACTCCCCGTCTCTCCCCAATTCCTGGCAGTCTGCTATCCTATCAAATAAAGGCATAAAAAGCCCCCAAAACAAATCTTAAAAGATCTACCCTTAGATTGGCTATTTTGTGCGACAGTGTTGTTTGATGAGGCAGGCCTTTGCTTCACGAAAAAAAAAAAAAGTACAAATTTCAAACTTGGAGATACACGTTTTTTTGCCCAACAGTGACGATATATCTCCCCCTTTCCTCTCCTCCCCATTGCCTCCCCCCCCCTCTCTCTCTCATGGTCGTGTTGCAGGGTTCAGTGTGACCTGTGTGTCCTGGAACAAAGGAGGCCTCAGTGGTCCTGCTGTTTAACTGATGTCTCATCACTGACATCTGCTCTGCTCTGGCTGAGTGACAGAGAGGCAGCCATGACATCATCACCTCGGCAGCACACGGCCCAACGCTTAACGGTAAAGCTCAACGCTCCCCTGTGTGTGTGTGTGTGTGTGTGTGTGTGTGTGTGCGTGTGTGCGTGTGTGCGTGTGTGCGTGCGTGCGTGCTTGCGTGCGTGCGTGCGTGCGTGTGTGTGTGTTGCAAAGTTATTATGTTTGCTTTTTTCATTTGTCTTCTATTTTGTCTTGACGTTTATTCATTCTGGATATTTGATTCAGTTAAAGTGGGTTTAGCTTCATTTATATTTAGTTCGTTTTTTTTTTAGTTTGGGTTAGTTTCAGTTTTTTTATGTAATATGGATTAGACAGGGGCAAGATTTAACATTGTCAGAAAAATAGCACAACTAAAATTACATAATATAAGCTGCGATGCATTGTGATTATGTACTGTACATGTGCTATTTTGTGTGTTTAGTTTAATTTGAGTTAAATAGTTTAGCAAAAACATTAAGTTAGTTTGCAGGAGTTAACTAAAAGATCAACTATAACCCTAGCGGTTGTGCGTGCGAGTACAGTATGAGCGTGAACGAATATTGTCTTTTGTCACGGCTTACTGTACCGGCAGCATTACATTCCCTAAGTTCGTGCTAGCAGCGACAATACGCTACTTGTTGTGTTTGCTGGCTGAGGCTCCCTGAAGCATTTAGCTAACATGTCATATCATCTGAAGACGCCTCATGGCAGCTCTTTCCATAGAACGCAGCTCTATTTCCTGTCTTCTCTTCCCCTCTGGGTGTTGTAAATAAACTCTGTTGCCTCAGGGACGTGCTGGGCCCCTGATTCAGCCCGGGAAAAAGAGTTGGAGAGGCCCTCATTGCAGCGCTATAGAGAGAGAGATCTCTCTCTATAGCGCTGCTGCTACTCAAAGATGTGTGACAAAGTGACAAGCCAGTGGGCCAATTACATGAGTTATTTTTCGTCAACCTTGTATGTCCAAAACCATTTTAAAAATGATTTAAACTAGTGAAAACAGCAGATCTACAAGCACACAACGCCTCGCACCGCGAGGCGTTGTGTGCTTGTAGATCCGCTGTTTTCACTACTTTTGTGCGACGGCCTTGTGTGATGAAGCAGGGCTTTGCTTTGCGAAAAAATGTACACATTTGAAACTTGGAGATACGAGGTTTCTGCCAGACAGTGACGATTTACTTTGTTGGCCGCCCAGCCCCCAAAATGAAACGAAGGCCGACATTATATTTTTATTCTTCTTCCTAATGGCCGGCCTGGACCGGCCGGGAATGAACCAGCCGTTCGGGAGTTGTCCCGCTTTTCCCAATGGCCAGCACGTCCCTGCTCCTACATAAGCTAATGAGTGTCTGACATCACTTTGTGACTTCTAATGACTCTGCAAGCAGCCATGCAGCCAGGGGGACTGTTAGTTGACACACCAGATGATTTACGTCTCAGCGAGCCCAGCCATAGGCCTTGTTTTGTTTTTGTTTTGTTTTGTTTATTTGTTTTACAGTACAGTACATTCGGTGGCTTGGCTTGGCTTGTTCCCCGGGGAAATTCCTTCAGTTTTGATCGCGTCGTAGAATGTCTATTTTCACTAGATTCGAAAATCTTAGAAATATTATAGGAAAAAAAGTTTTGAAACATTTTGCCTATAATGGCCAAAATAGAAAAAACGGATGCCAGTTTTAAAGCGTCGAAAGACATTTTAATATGAATGTATTTGAATTAATTTGCTTTTTCGTGAGTTATGTGAACTTATAAAGCATTGTGATTTCAAATACGGGAGAAACAATGTTAACTGTTATTCACTGCTAAAAAAGATGTACGGTAAATGTTGTAGATAGACAGACAGATGCTCCCATGTTGTCGCAGTTTTTGACCCAATAAACTGCATGCTACGGTATGAGACATATCCATCAGTCAAATTAATTGGAAACCCCCCTGTCTGAAAACAATTAGCAAGCTTAACCGTAAGACTTCAGGAATGCTAAAAGCCTTAAATATGCGGTGTTTGTGTGTGTGTGTGTGTGTGTGTGTGTGTGTGTGTGTGTGTGTGTGTGTGTGTGTGTGTGTGTGTGTGTGTGTACTGGCTGACCACATGGTGAATTTAAGTAATAAGCGGTCGTTACGGACTAGATTAGGTGAAGCTGAAATGAATAACATTTAATAAAAAAAAATGTCTTCAAATGACAAACCCCCAAGGACCCAGCACTGTGGTATAGAAAGCTGCTGCTGTGCTTTTCTGTGTGTGTGCGTGCGTGTGTGCGTGTGTGTGCGTGTGTGTGGGTGGAGGGTTATGAGCTTATGACTAAGCACGCAGCCCTTTCATTTCTCACATATATGCACCAGGATATAATGTGAGAACTGAAATGTCCATCCTTGTGTCCAAGGACTCACCTCTCCTCCCTCTTTTCTCCATTCCATACCTCTGTCACTCCTTTTAGATAAACCTTCTGCCTCCCTCCCCTTCTCTCTCTCTCTCTCTCTCTCTCTCTCTCTCTCTCTCTCTCTCTCTCTCTCTCAGCCTCCTTGTTACTGTAATCGAACTCTGGTTATTATTGTGGGCTCGCCAGTACCTGGCGAGCACACTTTAGATATTGTCATTATTTATTTATTTATTTATCTAGTAAGTAGACGGGATTTTCGGTTCCTTTCTACTCCTACATACTTAGTGAGAAAATGAAAATAAAAACATCAATGTGTTCAGCTTACAGTGGCGACGTGTGCTATTACTTTATACAGCAATCGGCCAAATGGTGGCGCTGTAGGAAGCCTTCGAAAGTGCGATCTTTGAACAGGTATAGCTCATGCTCTGTTATACGTACAGCCATGAAACCTGTATACACTTATGCGTCTCCTCATGCCGAACAACTTTTACCCTCTAACTTTTGACCTCTGACCTTTAGGTCTCCCACAATTCGGAATTATATGAAAAACAGTAAAAATCTATCTCCTCCTGGGATTTTCGCGTCAAGTGCACGAAACTTTTTTCACATGAACTTTGGACCAATACGGTCAGATTGATCAACCAGATTTTTTTTAAAGTGAAATATAATTTTTTAATAATTCAACCAATATTGCGGTTTTATGCAAATTATTCTTCGGCCTCTAAATCATACATGCAAAGTTACACGTTCATGGCATTTGGCAAAGATGTGGAGGGTTAGTCAAAGTATCACTGAAACCAATTTTATTCCAATCGGCCAAAGGGGGGCGCTATACGAAGCGTCTGAAAATTCAAACTTCAAACGGGCACAAGTCATGACTCGTTTTGTTTGAAGACATGCAACTTGTTACACGCGTGCTTTGACTCAAGCGGAAGACATCTGTGTCGTTGTTAAGTAAGCTCCGCCCTTCGATTTTCCGCCACTTTGAGCAGTTTGTAAAACGCGTAAACCCGCTTTTATTCTGGAATTTTCGCGTCACGTGCACAAAACTTTTTTTACGTGAACTTTGGACCGATATCTAAAGATCTGTCAGATCGGATTTCTTTAACATTGAAACATGCTTTTTTAAATAATTCAAACAATATTGCATTTTTATGCAAATTATTCTTCTGCCTCTAAAACATACAAGCAAAGTCACATTTTCATGACAAAATAGTGTAGAGGGTTAGTTCAAATATCACTGAAACCAATCAGTGATGAAACCAAATGGCCAAAGGGGGGCGCTATATAATTTTGAGCAGTTTGTAAAACGCTTAAACCCGTTTTTATTCTAGGATTTTTTTTGCAATTTGCATGAAACATTCTACACGCAATATAAGGACCTTTATCTAACATGCCTATGAAGTGCACACAAAAAAATTATAAAATGATAATAATAAATATAGCTGCAAGCAGCGATAAAGTGTCCAAAGCCAAAAACACCTCAAATCATGAACACAGCCTGGGATGTGCGTGAAATCTTGCAAGCACATTCCCAATAGGTCAAGGAACAGATACCAACCTTCTCACATTGGCCTGTTATAGCGCCACCAGCGGGTCAACTTTTGCACAACACATTTTTGGAACAAAATGGACCAATCTTTGACGTCAGTAACGTCAAAGAGAGCACTGCCTGCGATCTTGACATTTTGTGCTTTTATAGCCATTGTTTTCCGGCTTGAAGCGAGCCCACAATTGTTTCGAAGGAACAATATTTTTCTAGTTTAATTTTGGTTTATCTTGTCTGGGATGTACCCAGGCTGTGGGTCTGAGCTGTAGGAAAGTCCCTTGTTTTTCCATCAGGCCTCTACAGCCTGCATGGTGCAACAGGTCTGTCATGTCATGTCTGGCCAGCGCTATGTGAGCCGGCCACAGAACTATGAAACGCACGCACACAGGCATGGACACGCACACACACACACACACACTCACACACTCACTCACACACACACACACACACACACACACACACACACACACACGCACGCACGCACGCACGCACGCACGCACGCACGCACGCACGCACACACACACACACACACAGGATGTGCTGTTTTAAAATGTTAACCTACTGTACTGTACATAGATTCAACTTATTAAACTAATGGCCTGAATAAGTTTTTGAGGAAAATGATAGGCCTATTTTTGCCTAAAGGGGAACACACAACGGACGCGGGTGGCTGCGTGTGTGTGCCGCAGCACGGTGCTCCTATTCCTGCCATTTTACTAGTGTAACTTGTTTACTAAAGTGATGATAAAGTGATGAAACACAAAAATAAATTGCTATTTTTTTAGGACTATGAATTAATCATAATTCATATAAATATTGAAATATTGCATATAATTGTAACTTCCTTACTGGATTTAATGAATTATTTCTCCCTCGAGAGTTTCATTCTTATGGGACGTTGTGCACATCCTTTGAAGTGCTGACGGAACAGCCGAGATATTTATGTTATCTTTAGTCTGTGGGATTCTTAACAGCAAATCAAGCAGCAGGTAAACTTTGCAGCCCTATAGAAGTTTAATTTTCATTTTGAATGGCTTGACTTTTAGAATGAAACAAAAGTCTAACACGTGTTTGGTATACTGGCATTTTTGGCAAGCATGCCTGCATCTGAAACCCACTGATAGCTAATAAGTGAATCATTATAATTAAATTAAATCGTAAATTGTGATAAAAAGCACCTGATACACGTGTAAGCGTAGGGACCTCCCTTGACCCACACAGGCCTGGTGGGGGTCCCCACTCCCGACTCCCTAGAGCTCATCTTTACAACCACGGAGGCTCTGAGTTTATTTATTTTTTTCAATTCAAAGATGACCATAACTGTTGTGTTGTAGCAGCTGGCGTGTATGCATGTGTGTGCACGTGCGCGCGCACGCACACACACACACACACACACACACACACACACACACACACACACACACACACACACACACACACACAGACATACACTCAAAGCCTACTGTAGATGTGAACCGTGCCTAGACTACATGGGGGTCTGATGTCGTGGGAGCATCATGGGGGGTGAGAGGAGAGGAGAGGAGAGGAGAGGAGAGGAGAGGAGAGGAGAGGAGAGGAGAGGAGAGGAGAGGAGAGGAGAGCCATGATGCTGTGACTCATACTGTATATACGATAAAGGGAGGATTCCATACACCCAATTATGTAGTTTATCTCGTCAAAATGTCCTTGCGGTTTTTGTTTGGTTGGCAAAAGCGATGAGAGATTCGAAGATCAGAGTCTCTGAACTTAAAAAGCAGCGTGATGAAAAATCTCTCATAGCTAACATGACATTCCAATGCCACATGCAGGACACCAGTTGTGTAATCTTTTCAACCAGTGACCCCCGGAAGTATTCATATTTGAACTGGGGACCCCTCAAAATAATACAATTTGAACTGGGAACCCCCCCAAACTGAACTGATCACTCTAAACATTAAAAATATAATTGTCATAAAATCTTCACACGACTCAAATCCACTTTTTCACTGCATATCCCATCTTCACCACTTCCTTCCCCCGTCCCCTGCCCCATGTCCCCCTCCGCCTCGCCCCGCCCCCTCACTACCCATGCTCCCCCTAGGCAAGATGGCCGACACGTTGGACCCATGATCTTCCTCCTCTGCTTTTGACCCCCAGCAACCCGGCACGACCCAGGAAGCAGCAGCTGCAGGCCATGTTGTGTCTGGGACCGCGGGCGGCCCGGGGGCCTGCCGGGCTCTCCCAGGACACGGGACGGTCCCGCACGGGACGGACAGGTCAGCGCGGGGAGCGCCCGTCGCTATATGGGAACGACGAGGGCGTATTCCTCTGTCGAAAATGTCTGCAGGTAAAACAAAGTAGAGATGAAAACTAATAATGGTAACCAGTAAGACTCCCTAATCGGGAGATAAGCGACCGTCAAGTCGCATACACAAACTTTAGAAGGCAATCGTAGCCAATCAGGAGGTAATATGGGAAATAGGACAGGTCCATGTTGATGACATGACTTTAGAGATACTGTGTACCGCTTTGCGTGTTTTTAGGCCAAAAACTGTAGGAGCAGTGTCCAAAAATGTCTTTTGCAAATGGTGGCACAAGAAGAGGGCCATGTGAGAAATCAGGGGCGGAGGTTGTGATTTGCCATCCAAGGAGTGTTTGGCATCGATAGGGCCAACGGTGGCAGAGATAAGAGTACGGGCAAAAGTGACGGACAGACAGACAGAGACAGACGGAGGGACAGACGTAACTCATAGTAACTCATAGTAACTTGCTTTTCATGGTACCCAAAGTCGCTTTACAAAACAAAAGAAAAACAAACTTTATTAAGAGAGAAAATAACGTTAAAAGGCTAAAATGAGCAAAGATTAAACAATAAGCTATGACTTTGAGGGAGAATAAAATTTAGTTAGGCTGGAAAAGCAAGTCTGAATAGGTGGGTTTTGAGGGAGGTTTTGAACACGGCAAGGGTGGGGGCAGACTTTATGTGGTGGGAGTGGGTTCCAGAGGGTGGGGGCAGCAACTGAAAAACCCTGTCACCCCAGGTGCGTTTAGATAGATGTATTGATCCCTGGATTGCTACAAAGCTACAATAATTGAGGGCGAAAAAGATTTAAGCACACACTTCTTAGCTAAACACAAGGGTCATTCACACTGTTGTGAGCACTTTAACTATAAAAGTAATAGTCAAGTAGATTTCACACAAAACTAAAACAAATACATACAATGGTGAACAATATAGTTACGCTATAGTTAAAGTGTGAAAGGCCTTTTGACCATGTGTACAATGTGGTTACACACACTCCTCCCTTTAGTATTGTTTATGTCAAGAACAGATACGGGGACTTTCGTGAAAGCGTGATCTGTAAGGTGTGTGTGTGTCCACCGCAAATCCAAGCCCTGTCATTACAGCTACTTATGACCAGGTGTTTGTGCTTTCATCACACACGAACACACACACACGCACGCACGCACACACACACACACACACACACACACACACACACACACACATGTTGGGGGCTAAGGGGCCCTATCTTGCACTCCGCCTTAACAATTTATCCCTAAACATTTTTGGCATTTTTTACTATTTTGAAAATAAGTTTTAAAATAGTTAAATTGGCCAATCTACAAGCTTGGCCGATCGTCTAGTTTTCTTTTTTCTTTTTTTTCACGACTTTGTAACACATGTTTCACACAGTGCCAATTGCCTAAACTGTAATCCTGGGCACTGCTCTCCCTCTGCCAACCTGGGGAGGGCCCCGAACTGAGCTCCTGCTTCCTTCAATCACCTGACGGGTGATAAGAGGCGCGTAGAAGGAGCACGTTATTCCAACCAGTTCCTTTCCCCTCCATCAGGCGCCCCGGCAGGCCAGGGGGAGGCATTAAGGGGAATGAGAGAACGTCTGATTACCAGGCATCCTCTCTGCATCACTAAGCTTTATCTTTATGTAGGCAAAGTTTTCATATACACTCTTGTTGTATGAAGAAACAGATCTTAATATAACACATTTAACAAGAATAACTAATGATAGTGTTTGGTCCACAATCTCAGCATTACAGTATTTACAACAAAGGACTTGTTATGAATGTTTTTCAAAGTGGGTTCCTGGGACCCTCTGAGGAGGTTCTAAATGGACCCTCACAGGTCTGTAACTCTGAGAGTGTACAAAAGGAATGTTAAACATGTCGAGAAGCACTGTTGTACACTTCTGACATCCACTAACGAGTACAAATTAGCTTTAGTGTTAACTTTTTTCCTGTCCTCTAGTCATTTTAACCTTTTCCATTATATCTTGCTTGCACCCACGCACGTGTGCACACATACTCACAGACACATATACACACAGGCGTGCACGCACACACACACACACACACACACACACACACACACACACACACACACACACACACACACACACACACACACACACTACGGTATGTCAATTGCTAATCACAAATGTCTGTCTTTAATTCTCTCGTGCTCGCACACGCTCTCTCCCTCTCTCCCTCTCCCTCTGGTTGTGTCCTTCTGTATTATAGTCAGTTATGTACAGTATGTAATATGTAATATGTGATATTGACATGAGTGATTTTATGTGGACAAAAACACAACAAATATGTTGTTGTTGTCGTTACTTTAGACACCCACGCACAAGCACACATACCGTACAATCACTCTATCACACACACAACGAGGAGAGAGCAATGCAGTCGTTTCCTGGAGTCAGATTTGCATGGTGCACCCACACAACTCACACACGCACGCATGCACGTACGCACGCGCACACACACACACACACACACACACACACACACACACACACACACACACACACACACACACACACACACACACTACACACAGACACTCGTAAACCCTCTTGAATAAACCACAAACACAGTGTCTCATCTCTCTCTCTCTCTCTCTCTCTCTCTCTCTCTCTCTCTCTCTCTCTCTCTCTTTCTTTCTCTCTCTCTCTCTCTCTCTCTCTCTCCCTCTCTCTCTCTCTCTCTCTCCCTCTCTCCCCCCCCTCTCTCTCTCCCTCTCTCTCTATGTCTCTCTAACCACAGTTACTTCCTTGACTGTTGCACTGGGGGGGCGGAAGGGTGGGCAGGTGGCTCTTTTGACCGCACACGCACACACACACACACACACACACACACACACACGCGCGCGCGCGCACACACACACACACGCACACACAAAGCCACAGCAGAAAGTTAATAGAAAGTGAGGCGAGGCGATGCCGTCGGTGACTAGTCGGCTGCAGCTGACCAATAGCCACGCAGACTGACTGAGATGTCATGACCACGAGATTCTGAAGAACCACAAGTCAACAGCAAAAACCAGCGAGAGAGAGTGTGTGTGTGTGTGAGAGAGAGAAGGGGGGAGAGAGGATGGAAAGTTGAGAGAATAGAGGAGGAAAGAACCGAAAGAGCGAAAGAGAAAGAGCTGGTTACAGAGGAAGACTCAGGCAAAAGGAAAGAGAGAGAGAGAGAGAGAATATACGTGTGGCTTACATGGTGTGTGTGTGTGTGTGTGTGTGTGTGTGTGTGTGTGTGTGTGTGTGTGTGTGTGTGTGTGTGTGTGTGTGTGTGTGTGTGTGTGTGTGTGTGTGTGTGTGTGTGTGTGTGTGTGTGTGTGAGTCAGGTTGTGATTTGCTGGAAGCCTCAGGGGGACTCTTCGGGACCTGTGGCCCCGACCAGGACACCTCAGCCTGGGTAAGAACAACCCTGTACTCCCCCTCCCTTCCCCCAAACGCACCACGCACGAGCGTGCATGCACACGCACGCATGTGCACGCACACTCGCACACACACTCGCACACACACACACACACACACACACACACACACACACACACACACACACACACACACACCACTCCATCTCCCACTCATTAAATTCTGGCATTTGGTTCGCTTCCTAGGTTTTAGAAACCCTGCCTCTTTTGAATAACTTTCTATTCTTTTTGTTTAGATCATTTTATGCAATGCTTCTATTGCATTCAATACTGTATCACTTTGAGGTGTTTAAGTGTAAAGTGCAATATAAATAAAATGTATTATCTATTATTGTTATTATAGGAGCACAAAATAAACAATTAAACTCAAAGGTAGACACGTTGGAACATTTTAATATTTCTAATTTTCTGCTAACATTCGAGTGCTCACAGTGGAAATACAGGCATTTAGTAAAATCATGAGTGTTATATTTAACTCTTAGAGTTACATAACCGGTCAGAACCCGATTTGGTTCCATTTGAATTCTCAGAGTCGCAATTGGATAGTTATCTCTGTGGATTTAGCTTTTTGTTGTCAGTAGACATGGTCATACTTCTTACTGTGAGGTGTGATCAGGATCTAAACATTGTGCTTGCATCTAAACAAATCAGGGCCTCCTTAAACCACCCCAAACTATTGTATAATCATTCAGTGCAAGTCAATTGCACTGACTGATAATACAATATTTCGACGGTGTTGTGAACTCACAAGGCCTCCACCAAAGACAGAAGGTTATAATTTAAGTGTAAATTGGATTTGGATTCATTTTGTCAATTGTTTTAATTCAACTTGGTTGAGATTTGTGTATTTAGGTTTTTAGTACAAATCTAAACCTAAACCTAAATACACAAATCTCAACCAAATTGAATTATATGTCTATATGTTTATTTATTTATTTATTGATTGATTTATTTATTGATTTTTTTTTTACTTATTTGTTTACTGTACTGTATCTTAGTTACTTTGAAGCACTACATTGTTTCTTTACACACTGGTCATGTGACCATTCCCCCTAGGATTCATACCATTTACTCTGACATAACACTTTGCTGTAAATATGAGCATCTACTAAATACTATTCTAAAACTGTAATTGTAGATTATAATGACTCGTTATTGTTGTGAGTAATGATTAAACCTGAAATCAATCAGGTTGCATTTAATGTCCCCTCTTGACTCTTCAACTCTCAATGTGGTTCTAAAAGTCGGGTCCAAGGACACTCAGGGTTCTTCCAGAGTGTTCAAAATGAACCCTAACATGTCTGTAACTTGGAGAGTCTCAGATTGTACACACTCACAGTTATGGGGGTCCTTGAAAATTATAACGTTTGACAACCACTGTCTTTTTTAACACACCTAGCTTATCCCAAGGGGGAACTTCAGTTTCAGCTTAACCCAGCTGAGTGCTGCTCACAGAGGAGCGTGGAGGGGGGAGCAGTTAGGGGTTAGGTGTCTTGCTCTGGGACACTTCCACAAATTACTGGCCTGGCCTGGAATCGTACATGGGACAACCCGGGGCTCTGGTTTCCTAGGCCAGGGGTTTTCAAAGTGGGTGACGGAGCACCCTGGGGTGCCGTGACGGCAGTCCAGGGGTGCCGCGAGATAATTTGATAATATTTGGAATTTATTTGGACACTTGAAAAAATATTTAGTATAATTTTTAGTATTATATTCAGTCAGTTCTAACCAAAATGGCTATTATCTCAACGTTTTCCTTGCAACACAATCACTAAAATATCGTTACTGTCGGGCAGAAACCTCGTATCTCCAAGTTTCAAATGTGTACGTCTTTTGGTAAAGCAAAGCCCTGCTTCATCATACAAGACTGTCGCACAAAACTAGCGATGTGAGGCGTTGTGTGCTTGTAGATCTGCTATTTGCACTAGTGTAGTACATTTTATAGATGATAAATACAAAACGAACGGTTTTGGACATACAAGGTTTCCACTCGATGACGACGATATGCTATACATTTAAGGTGCTGGGAGTGAAAATTGTAGGGGTGCCTCGGATTAAAAAAAAATATGTATGGGGTGCCCTGAGACAAAAACGTTTGGGAACCCCTGCCCTAGGCGAGCTAAGTAACCAGCTATGACTGCCCCCTGATATGCTTGATGCTATGTGTACAAGCTATATTGTATTGACCTCTTTCAAATGAAACAATCATTGAGTCTCATAGCCATAAAGGAAATGCACACACATGCTCGCAAACACACACACAGACAGTTGAATGTGGTTTAAGGGTTTGAGGTATATGGATGGTGATGGTTCATCTGGAATATCTGTGATTGACCTTTGTGTGTGTGTGCGTGTGTGCGTGCCTGTGTGTGTGTGTGTGTGTGTGTGTGCTCTATATTTGAAGGAAGAAGAAGGGTACTAAAAGCAGGTCACTCAGAGGAGTCTGGAAGTGGACGTCATGGCATCCAACAGCATCTTTGAGTCTCTATCATCCTACCAGTCTGCCTTTCTCCGAGGTAAGTGTGCATGTGTGCGTGTGCGTGTGCTCCATGCGTGCGTGCCCTTGTCAGTATATGTCTGTGTTCATGCGCTGGCACTAAGTGCAGGTGAAACCTCTATATGTAGATGTCCAGGGAAGGTGTCGGGTCACCCAGGGGCCCTGAGAGATGTCACATGTTTTATAGATCTGTGATGTCTAATAATTATAGGCTTTTCACTGTAAACGCCTGCCAAGTGGGGCAGAATTGAACTCTCGCCTGCATGTCTGTGCGCGTGCGTGCGTGCGTGTGTGTGTCCACTATCCATGCAGTGAATGCATTCCATATATGTATCTACTGTGACTTATTCACACATACATGTGCAGGGGTTGACACTAAGGTCTCAGAGGCACTTGCCCGTCGGACAAGTAGAGGTCATGCCCACTTGCCCGAAAGTAAATAGTTAATTATAAAATGATAGGTATAATTTGCGCTTGTAGAACTAATTCATGTTAAATCCAATTGATATCTGCTGAGTGGAAACAGTCATGCTGCTAATTAGCTAGCATTATTCTACATAAATAGCCAGATAGACTGATAGAAGAAGCTGGTCGAGTCATCATTGTGATGTCAGAACAGGTCAGCTATATCCATATCTGGAGTTTGTGAGGTCAGATGTAGAGGTATTGGCCAGCTCCATACAGTATATGGAGATCTAGGTGATGATCCAGTCGTCTCCATGTATGGATATCCAGGGTTTGATGAGGTCAGTGTCGTGATCTTCATATATGGAGATCCAGATGATGATATCCGTGTGTTGTACCAACTTTCTGTCTTGGCCATATATGGAGCAGTGTTGATTTTGTGACGAAAATGAAATAAAAACTAAACAAAAACTAAGCTGTGGTGACTAAAACTAAGACTAAATATATTATATTCGTCAACAAAATAAAAACTAGACTAAAACGTTAAGGGAGGGACTAGTGGAGAAGAGAGTCATTTTATGTTTGGTTGCTCTCAGGCTGAAAAATAGCCGATCTACAAGCTCACAACGCGTCGTGCTGCGACGCGTTGTGAGCTTGTAGATCAGCTATTTTCAGCACGCAACCAAGTGTAAAATCAGTCATTACGATGTCATCAAGGCCTGCCAAAATTCAACTGTAGATTTAGTCGCCTAAAATCTTATGATATTTAGTCGACTAAAACTAGACTAAAACTAATACTTTTCAGGTGACTAAATTATGACTAAAACTAAATTACATTTTATTCAAAAGACTATGACTAAAACTAAATCAAAATTTGCTGTCAAAAACAACACTGATATGGAGCATGACATGAGGTGTGCCTGACGTGACTGACTGACTGATGTACAGGAGCTGCAGGTTTTCAATAGTAAACTATTTAACTTTCCTCTTCTACCCCGGATTTGAGCCTGGTTGTCCTGATTTTTTCTTACTATTGAGCTAATAGAGTCTGCCTGCTTGCTCAGGGGATACATTGGGTGCGTTCAGAAATGCGCACTCAACGCAATGGTGTGCCATGTTGTCGTTCGTTTATTCGGTGCACTTGGTGCGTTGTCGTTCGGAAATCCAGTGCGCGGCGCACTGGTGTGCTGAGTGCACGCACTGACTGACTCTACTGTGTGGTGCGTCAGTGCGGTGTTTTGATTGGTTGGTTTTCATGGCCATGTCTCAAGCGCTTCTCAGCTGTGAACAATGGAGGAAATGACCGCAAAATGCAGCTTTTGCTGCTTTGTTGGTCGTTTGGGCTTGATAGTTTCACACGCATCAATGTGTAAACTAACAGCAGATATGCCAATGTTAGGAATTACATCTCCTTTCAATATCAACGTTACGTTAGCAACTGCTGCTTTTCAGAAAGTTTACCTTCAGAGTTCGGAGTGAAAAAGCGCACAGCTGCCTCTTAACTGGTCGTTCGTAAATAAGCCACACTGAACGCACTCTACAACGTCACGCCCACTGCACTCACTACACTGAGCACACACCCGGTGCGGGTTTCCGGACGCACCCATAGTTTTGTAACATGTTTGGTTCTGTGGGTTTGTTCAAGATGAGAGAGAAAGTAATTCTAGGATTTAGCCTGTGACTGTCTCACATTACTTACGGTAAACGCGTGCTTAGTGAGTTAGTTTGGCCACACGAGTCACACTAACTTTATGGTTTAACCAGGCATAATTAGCCTGACAGTAAAACCCAGCAGTCTCTGAGAGACTGCTGTCTCGGCATGGAGACATATGGGAAAGATAAAAACGACATGCACATCTCTGTGTCCAATAAAATGGCTGGATAAATGGATAAATACAAACTACCCACTGGTGTAAAGTAACATTTACAGTACAATTTTGAGGTATTTGTACTTTGTACCTCTGGGATCCAAATAGGCCTTTTGTACTTTTACTCCACTACATTTATTTGAAAACTTTGTAGATTTTGATTATTATTACAAAACATACATTAACCACTTCAGCCTTATATACATTTTGTCCATTTAAAAATAGCAGATTTGTTATACATTTGATAACTTGAAATGGGACAATGTGCATAATGAGTACTTTTACTTTTGGTACTTTACATTTTGATGCCAATATTTTTGTACTTTACTCAAGTACGTGTACATTTTGAATTCTGGACTTTTACTTGTAACAGAGTAGTTCTATATTGCTGTATTGATGTGTGAGTACTTTTTGCACCCCTGAAAATACCTTGTAGATTAGAGCAGAAAAAGAAAAGAAAAGATCTCCCACTCAGAGGATTTTGTTAGGAAACAGGTTGTAGAGGTTTGGCCTGCTTGTGACATTGAATTAACCCTGCAAGACCCAAATTATTATTATTTTTTTAAAATCAGATGCTGTTGTAGGAGTCCTAATCACAGGAAAATGTAATGTAAAAAAATTATTAATGTTTTTGTAAGGTTTTATAGCCATAAATCATAAATCATAAATCATGCTCTAATTTACATTTTGGGGATATTTTTCACAATAATAACACATGTACATGTTCTAGACACTCTAATGATCACGAAAAATATATTACAGGCATTTTACTTATGTTTTAGTGAGGAATAGCTTCTGTTAAAAAGTGAGATGTTGTTCGTCCAGACGCTGGAATTTCAACTTCTCTGGGAGGTGTGAATGTCAGCCCCTGTGGGGGGTATTTATATGCAAATATCGTGGCCAATGGCATTGTAATACTAAACAATAGGATTGAATGGTGATGTTAATGTGAGAAAAGAACAGGAAAACTAACTATAACATTTAAAAAAGAATGATTTAAAAAATGTTGCCAAAAAGCAACGCTGGGCCTTGCAGGGTTAAAAACATAATCCGAAGTGTGTTTTAAGGACTGACAGGAGGGCAGGAGGAACCAAACGAGATGGGGTTCTGAGATTTAGCCAATGGAGTGAGAGAATGATGAGAGGAGTCATGAGGACATGAGATGAATTAAATGTTCTAAAATAGATGATGACTGTGAACGGGAATGAACATCATGATGGATGGCAGTGACGTGAAGAGAATGTTAGAGAGGCAGGGGCTGAAATTTCCAAAAGGGCCATTGGTGAAAATATTTAAAATAGCAGACCTCCAAAGCTCACAACGCGTTGCGCAGCTTGGAGGTCGGCTATTTTCGGTGCTTGATACCACACACTGAACTCAGCATAATCAAGTCAATACTGGAGATGTGCTGATGTGGTGTAACGGCATGGATTTCTACACAGTGAGGGCAATTCCTTCAACATAAGATGCTGCATTCAAGTTCAGGAGAGTTTGGACAAGGCAGTTCTCTTGAATGCTGCCTTCAGGTATGGCATGGAAAAGGGGGCATTTGCATTTCTTTCACCATAGTAAAAACTGCATTCATGGTCTGGAGAGGGTACTTTTTACAGAGAGATAAAAGGGCAGGGGCTCAAGCCCTCTTTGATGTCTATGAGTGCACGTGCCTGATGGGGAGAGAGAGAGAGAGAGAGAAAGAGAGAGGTCAGGAGAGGATAGAGAGAGGGTTAGGTTTAGGTTTAGAGCATGGTAGTGACAGTAAGGAATGTCTCACCTTTACATCCACACACAAAACCAGCACTACAGCCCAAAGCTCAAAATAATAATTCCCATAATGCACTTACCACACTTATGCTTGCCGGAAAAAACACCCTTTCTGCCTTGATGTCTTTATGGCCTGTGTGTGACTGCAGACTGCGTGTGTCCAACTCAAGACATGTTGATTGATTGAAGTATTTATTAGAAGTTTGCATAGGAAAAGGTACAGTTTCATGACGGTACAGTTCTCTGGTACAAGGTCAGTTAAAAGGATACGCTCAGGAAAGCTGAGGCTTATTTACTTGAGAACCTTTTTTTTAACTCGTAAAATTGAATGCATTACTATGCAGAAAAAAATATAAAAAATAAATGGTATTTACAATAGAAGGGTCAGGGTAAGATTAGGCTAAGGTTACTGTTAAAAGTTTCGAGTAGCAGCCGCCTGTAAGTGGCTTTTCAGGGCGGTTTTAAAGGAAGTTAGGGATTTACACTCATTTAAGGCTTTGGGTAGGGCATTCCACATTTTAGCAGTATAGCTGGAGAACGAATTTGACCCTATGTTTGAGCCGAATCTGGGTTGAACATGATCTATGGAGCTGCCTCTGGTGTTGTAATTGTGGACATCCTTGATGTTTTGGAAGTATTTTGTCAGCTACATGGGTATGTATCTTAGTGGTTTAGCGTATCTTGTACACTAGGCACATTGCAAATGCTCAAGGTTCAAGGTTGTACTTTACTTTATTGTTACATCATTTGTACATAAGAGTATTAATGTATTTTTGTTTAGCTTCCTTCAGACAAGGCAGTGGTATATATAACCAGTAAGACTCCCTAATCGGGAGATAAGCGACCGCCATGTTGCATACACAAACTTTAGAAGGCAATCGTAGCCAATCAGGAGGGAATATGGGAAATGGGACAGATCCATGTTGATGACATGACTTTAGAGATACTGTGTACCGCTTTGAGTGATGTTAGGCCAAAATCTGCAGGAGCAGTGTCCAAAGAACAGCAAACAACAAAACAAAAACAATCTAAAAAGTTCATAGAACCAAACAGTCATGCTGTGAACACCTTCCTGCTGGTTTTTATACTCTCCCGTGTCCAGCAACAGTGTTGCACAGCCCTAGAACGAATAGCAAGCTGCCTTGCTCAACAGCACATCGGCGGTATAGAACCGAAAGAGAGAGAGAGAGAGAGAGAGGAGCATGGAATGTTTGGGAGTACGACCAAAAAGAGATGATGACAGAGAATGAAAAAGGAGAAGAGCACGCGGAAGAGACAAGAGGAGAGGGAGTCGGAACGTTGGAACAGGGGTGTCGCACCAAATTCTGGGCCCTGGGTACAAGGATTCACTCACATTTTGTGCTTTAACTATTGAAAAATAGCAGATATACAAGCTCACAGCGCGGCACTGAGTGCCACGCAGCGAGCTTGTAGATCTGCTATTTTTTTTAAACCGTGAACATTTGTGCAAGTCTTTGAATATTTCAAATCCTTCTAAGGTTTTTTGAAAAAAATATGTTTCTACGTCAGTGGTGCTCATGTGAAGGACCCCCAAAATTATATGTATTTGGCCACGGACCCCGATCTCAAAATATTTCGTTCCAGGGACCCCCCAGAAGCAAAATTTGAGTTAGAAATGTTCGCTTAAAAAATACATATATATTCAAAAGATTTGCACACATTTTCATGACTTTTCAAAAATAGCAGATCTACAAGCTCGCAATGCGGCACTCGGTGCTGTATATCTGCTATTTTGCAATATTTAAAGCATACAATAATTAAGGCCCCTCCACCTTGGGCCCTAGTAAGTTAACTAGTAAGTTAGTCCCACTCTCCCCTCCCTTGTGACGCCCCTGCTTAGGAGACATTCCTGTCTGCTTGATCAGACGGCAGCTGTGAGTGACTGTACATGTTTACGTGACCGTTGTCTGGTTCCCACAGTGGATGGATGTGCTGCTGCTGCTGGCGCGCAGGGATATCACAGCGAGGAGCCAATAACTTCCAACGACGCCATTTGTGCGCTTATGTTTTAGCCATTTTATTTTGACACACATCAGCCAGATCACCGGAGTCTTGAAAATATGTTATTGTAAAACTGGGTGATTCAGTTCCAAGGTCACTCACTCTATAGCCTCACAGTCAGCCGAATGTAATGAGCACAAGGGTCAGGATCGTAGTGGTTAGACCATCCTGTCATCATAGACAGATCTCTGTTGAGAAGAGCAGTGTCAAATTATACTGAAAGAGAAAAGGAGGCAAGAGTTAAGAGGAAGAGTAGAGAGAGTTATGTGTGTGTGCCTGTGTGCCTGTGTGTCTGTGTGTGTGCGTGTGCGTGTGTGCGTGTGTGTGTGTTTGTGTGTGTGTGTGTGTGTGTGTGTGTGTGTGTGTGTGTGTGTGTGTGTGTGTGTGTGTGTGTGTGTGTGTACTATATAAAAGCACACATCACATTTGTATTATAGTGTACAAAGAGAACTGAGGCCGATTCTACATCGTCTCTGTTCGGGTGGAAACCTCATATGTCCAAAACTGCTTTTTTCCCCCCAGGATTCCAATTCAAAAATATCAAAAGTAGCAGATCAACAAGCTCAAAACATGCCGCTTCGCGTCGTGATGCTGTAGTATGGTCAAGTAGGACAGTCATTTATGAAAAGAAACCCATAAAAAGGTTAAGTTATTCAAACAGTTTTCTGAAAACCCTACGTTGCAATATATACAGTATACATAGCTTAAATCTAAAATGACACAGATGCTTTCCAGGTGTAAATGATTTGATCATAACAAATCAAAATGCAGACCACATCGATTGAGCATTCAAGTGTTTGTTTCCGGATTTGTTGTCAGTCAGTTGGTTGTGGTTAAGGGGGTTTTGTGGGTTATGGCTTAGTTCCACTCGACGTATTTTATTTCAGTTAAGGTTAGGAACTATTACTGTGTTTGGGGTTAGGAACGGTGACTCTCATTGGTGTTAGGTCAAGTGTTTGAGCTATAGTTTCATGTCAAGAGACCATTACGGTCTGTATATTTGATTCTTAAATATAATACGAGAGTGGGTTATTTTAATTTTGTGACTACATGTATCTAGGAATTTGAGACCAGTATCCTGAACTTCACAATAGAAACAGGATTCTTACCATACACACTCATTAG
This sequence comes from Nannobrachium achirus, assembly GCF_963921795.1. Lineage (NCBI taxonomy): Eukaryota > Metazoa > Chordata > Actinopteri > Myctophiformes > Myctophidae > Nannobrachium > Nannobrachium achirus. The sequence goes on along the minus strand of NC_137831.1, from coordinate 37,254,891 downwards.
ATATGTGTCCGCTTAAACTGTCTCACTCTCAGATTTCTTACTGTCTGTCTCTCCTCCTACACAGTGCCCCTTTCAATGATGTTTTTGACAGCAAATTTTGATTTAGTTTTAGTCATAGTCTTTTGAATAAAATGACATTTAATATTAGTCATATTTTAGTAATCTGAAAAGTTTTAGTTTTAGTCTAATTTTAGTCGACTAAATATCATACGTTTTTAGGCGACTAAATCTACAGTTGATTTAGTCAACTAAAATGTATTTTGGCAGGCCTTGATGGCATCATAATGACTGATTTTACACTTGGTTGCGTGCTGAAAATAGCAGATCTACAAGCTCACAACGCGTCGCAGCGCGACACATTGTGAGCTTGTAGATCGGCTATTTTCAGCACGCAACACCAGAGAGCAACCAAACATAAAATGACCACTAGTCCCTCCCTAACGTTTTAGTCTAGTTTTTATTTTGTTGGCGAAATTTTCAATATATTTAGTCTTAGTTTTAGTCATCACAGCTTAGTTTTTATTTCGTTTTTATTTAGCTTTCGTCAGTGAAACAAGCGCAGTCGAGTACAAACTTTCATCTTCACAACTGTCTGTCTTTCTTGTACTGTCTCACTACTCAGCCACTTTTATAGCCAAGGCAGTAGCTGAGTGGTTAGTGAGCCTGCCTGGGAAGCCAGAGCTCCTGGTGTTTGCAGGTACAATTCCCGGCCAGGCCAATTATGTGTCGATGTGTCAGTCTTTAAATCCCTAATTGCTTGCCGTGCGTCATATGGCTGCTCACTGCTCCTAGTTCATATAGGACGAGTAAAATGCAGAGGACAAATTTCACATAATGTGCAAAACTTGCTGTGACAAAAAACACTACAGGCGTGTAGCCTATATATTAGTAATTATTAAAGTTTAAATCGGTTCGGCTCTGTCCATGACGTCATTCAGAGGTTCGGGGACCGAAGCGATTTAAACTCGTATCTAAAAGTGGAGTGCGTCGGCCGTTAATGTCTGTCTTTCCGACACTGTAATTCTCTCGGCTTTCCTTCTGTCAGTCTCTCCTACACTGTAATTCTCTCAGCTCTCCTTCTGTCTGTCTCTCCTATACTGTAATTCTCTCAGCTTTCCTGCTGTCTGTCTCTCCTGCACTGTCTCTCTCTCTCAACGCTCAGTGTTCCTTGTCTCATTGATGTGTTTTCCGGTGACTGATGCAACTGTTTATGAAAAGTGAAAGGGGCCATGGGCACTGAAACTCACGGCTTTACAGGATGTAATGTCTAATGTACAGGATAGTCTACTGTCTGAATGGATGTTGTGTCTATAATGTAATAGTCTACCGTCTGGATGGGAAGTTGTGTCTAATGTATGTCTGAATGAATGGATGGATGTTGAGCAGTGTAATTTTAACACTTATATGAGTTCTATATACGTCCATGTATTTTGACAGTAGTCCCTCTCTCTCTCTTTCCCTTGAAAAATGCTTTTATCGAGACTCATTAACCCTTGAAAATATTGAAAGCATTCGCGGCCCACCCAATCTGATATTGTCAGATAGTGTTTTGCCAATTATTTGGGACTGCAGGTTGAGAATGGTCGAGGAGTGATCTAGAGCAGTGGTTCCCAAACTTTTTAGCTTTTGACCCAAAAAATAGTTTGCCCGGGACCCAAACTAGTGAAAACAGTCGTTGTGAGCTTGTAGATCGACTATCTTCACTGCTTCTTAAACATTTGTTTTCTAATTTATGGAATTTCTTAAAATCTTCTTTGATTTCTTCATGAAATTACAGAAAAAAAATAAAGAATTTTGATTTTAACACCTTGACGTCCGAAATAGAATGGTGGTTGGTAGATTAGCCGTGACATTTCTATTATTGTATTGTGATCTGAGACATAATATTATGTTTATAAACATGACCTCGCAGCCCCTCCATCTTGAACAGCGCCGCTGTTTTTTCTTTTTTTTTTTTCCCCAGGCCAGTAACTCACCATGATTTTCTCGATTTCCGTTGGGATAGAATGGGGGTTTTGGCCGATCGTCGATGTCCCCGTGCGTTTCGCGTGCGCGATCCTTTCACGTAAATG